>NC_048414.1:28080011-28099852 GCF_013103735.1 Etheostoma cragini
CCAACACAAAGCCCAACACACAGGCCAACACACAGGCCAACACACAGCCAACACACAGCCCAACACACAGCCCAACACACAGCCCAACACACAGGCCAACACACAGGCCAACACAAAGCCCAACACAAAGCCCAACACACAGCCCAACACCTTGCAAAGCTCATAATTAAGTTATTGAATCCATAATGCACCAAAGGCTTGCCTTCTCTGAAGAAGAAGTGCAGATAGTGGTCTGCCAGCGGGCTCTCCCGGTTTCATTCTGCCATTCCCAGTACGTCAACATAAAGTTACTAACTAATTAATTACTATGTGACATGTAAGAAATACTCGCTGTAGTGATGTCGGTGTGTCATAGTGAAGGAGGTAAACACACAATTTAGGGTTTTTTATTTAAACCAAATGTAATATATATTTGTAGAGATTATGTGTTGACTTAGATTTAAAGGTAATTTTTTTCTGCTGCTCATTTAAAGAAAATTAAAATCTCATTTACACCCTTTTATTCATAAAACATTTAAAAAAGAGAACAAATGAGGACATTTTCTAGCAACTCAGAAACCGGATTCAGAAAATCCTTATTTACCCCTGTGGGCAATTTGGTGTGTGTTTGTGTGTGTGTTCCATATTCGATGTCACGGTAGGATATGGAAGGATTTCATTTCCACAGAAGAGAAAATTTAAATAAGATGGTGATCACAAACTGTAGCATTACACACACACACACACACAATAGAAAACCAGTATTAAACATCACTGACTGACCACACACGCATCATTATTGGGACAAACTATTCTTACTGCACAAGTCTTTTGTATAAAAAAAAAAAAAAAATCTTTTATGATTTCACTTGATTGTTCCTCTTTTTATTATATTTTATTTCAGTTGTGATGTGGCTGATCTTATCATCAATTTGTGACAATATGTTTTTTGCTGTGTTTGTGTGTGTGTGTGTGTGGGTGTGTGTGTGTGTGTGTGTGTGTGTGTGTGTGTGTGTGTGGGAGATACAATCGTATCTTGTACGATCTTCTGAACCGTTACTGCTTGTGGTGAATTATCAAAGCACCAAATGCGACAGTTATTTGGGATTTTTGTGAAATATGTGCACAGCTCTGTAGAAACCTTGTACCTCCAAAGTGTCAACTTGACCAGAACAACAACCTTGTTTAATTTTAAGGTTGGAAATGTATTTTAGGTAAGAGCTAAAGGTTGATATGAGCCCGGGTGGGTTGGAAATGGCCGTCAGCCTGTGGAGATATCGTTAAAATCGCACAACAAGGTTTTCAACCAAGAGCAGCCATTAGTGTTTTGTGCTCCAGGGTGAGGGAGATCACTTGCTGTTATAATAAGCTGCCTAAATAAGGAAGACACACACTCACACTCCAAGCGCCACACTTAGCGTGTGTCAGCCGCTGGGCCAGAGCCGAGAGCTGACAGGGGTTAATGAAGTTATTAACCATGAGAATGGAGGAAGAGTGAACCGAGAAGAGGAGATACTCATCCTTACACACTGTCATTCATCTGATTCTGCACTTAAATTAAATGAGATTTAATCCACACTAGAGTGAAGGGCCGGGATGCAGAAGAACAAGAGGCAATCATTAATTTTAGTCACGCAACTTAGTCAGGAAAGACACAGGAGACAGCCGCTTTCAGCTCCACGTAGAAAGATCTGGAACAAGATCTGGAAATATAGAACGACAGGGATGCCTTTGGTTCTTAGTTGTGATCACGTTGTCCGACTCCGGCTCCCAAATTACAAGATGGCAGCGCCTGTAACCTAGAAGATGTACGCTTCACTTTTATACAGCGAGAGGAACTGGATTGAGATTGTTGTATTATTGTAAGTTATTGACTAAAGAAGCATTACCGGAAACATTTTTAATAAATCCTTCAAATTTGACTATATGGCTTCAGCAATTAACAAGACGTTCTTTAATGTCGTGGACTTAATGTCGGTGTCTTTTTTACATATAAATATATATATATATATATATATATATATGAAATCATTTTTACGCATCGGGTTAGATCCAGTTTAAGCACCTTTAGCTTTAGTATTCTTTTAGCACCGGTATTGGGACAAACCCAAACCAAATCATAGCTAATCCAATCCGAAAGGATTAGGGTTCTGGCATTGGGTAATGAAAGTCGCCCATCCCGTGGGGCAGCACCAAGCGTGCATTTGAAAATCTCACTGCACGCCATTGGATAACACTACGACCAATCACAAAAACACACGGGGTGACGGATCCAGATCCCCGTACGCTTAGATACCAGCAGAGCTAACTGCTAGATTAGATTGTCGTCATCTGATCAGCTCGCCTCTGTCCTCAACCACGCCAGATACACCGATGTGATTGGTGTAGCTCGCCTACCAGGGCATAGTTAATGAGCAGCATTACTCAATGCCAGAGTAATTCGCTGAGCAGATTCACATTGTGCTCTCATGAGAACTGGTTACCATGGTACAAAGCTACTTTCTTGTCCCAGAGGGAAAACAAGGCTTTCTGGGTATCATGGACTTGACTGTCTGTGGTGATCCAGCTCTCCTTACCCTGAACTGGAAGGGAAGACAGAAATGGAGCGTTCATGAAGCCACTTCGTCAATAGAGTCCATTACCATATTCACATTGACCTACATGACCTGTGTGTGTATGTGTGTGTGGCATGCACTTGTCATTTATAGGTCAGTGTGACAGAGGCAGTTGTGTAGTGTGGTGGTCAGAGAAGGCCGTAGTGTGTAGGTGTGTGAGGAATGTTCTGCTGGATTGTTGGCATCAGACACAATGTGACCACTGTTGTTCATATATTAGAGGACAGGCAGGAGGACCAGGGGCACACAGCAATATTTGGAAACCCTTCAAATCTAGTTGATCCGGGATTGCTCCGGTGCGGTGGAAATTCCACCGGATGTCCCTCATTTGGGCCTGATTTGCCCGTCCCCGTCCTGTTTCTGTCTCTGTATGAGCCATAGACCATAGTCTGAGGAGACATTAACCCTATGCCTCAGAAATCCACTAAAACATACATAGAAACAACAACAAGGAGTAAATCCATCTGATATAATAATACAAGTAAAAAGAGTACTTGGGATATAATTGTAGATATTAAACAAATTATATGCATGTCACTCAAAGGGTACTTTGAAACAATGAAACAGAATGGAAAAATAAAAATGATAATATATCCATCCATCCATCTTCACCCGCTTATCCGGAATCGGGTCGCGGGGGCAGCAGCTCCAGTAGGGGACCCCAAACTTCCCTCTCCCGAGCCACATCAACCAGCTCCGACCGGGGGATCCCGAGGCGTTCCCAGGCCAGGTTAAAGATATAATCTATCCACCTAGTCCTGGGTCTTCCCGGAGGCCTCCTCCCAGGTGAAAATATATAAATTTCTCTATTTATTTAGCCTTTCATTGTGGCTGGAGAAGACATATTTAGCTGCTAGCCATGCCGTGTTTTTATCTTCCTCTAATAAAAAAGAAAGCTTTTAGTTCTCAGTGTAGGTAGTGAAGCCTGGTATATTTTTCAAATTTTTGGAAATATAAGTCTTCATGTCTCTCTCTCTCTCTCTCTCTCTCTCTCTCTCTCTCTCTCTCTCTCTCTCTCTCTCTCTCTCTCTCTCTCTAAAGACCATCTGTCTTCACAAAACATGTTTGATGGTAACGTGTTTGTGCTTTAGAACGTAATCACCATGAAACAATAGTAAAATAAGCTTAATTTCTCTCTGTCTACTGAACAGTGACACATCCAAGTACAAAACATTTGGTCTCAACTACGGCCAGAAAACACTTAGTTACGTTGTAACCTTGGTTCTCTGAGTGCAGAGTCTCTCTCTCCACTATACACATGGAAAAAGTAACAGTGTAACTGTTAGTTACTTGTGACTTTTGATTGAATAAAGGACTATTTATTTTTCTTATTTCTTCATTGTAGTTTTCTGTAAAAATGTGTTAAAGTCGCGAATCATCTCATAAACCCAATCTGGTGTCTGGTCTCGTGAGCTGGGTGTCTGGTCAAACCCATAGTACCCTGTGATCCCCACCGCTCCGTGTTGCATCGGTCTTTTTGATTCCACATTTGATTACATTTTTGCTTTTTCTTCTGTTATTTCACTTTTCCCCACTTAACTGTCTGAATAGGAATACTACAATGAGCAGTGCTGATTGGTTACTGATAGTCCATAGAGCTCTCCCTAATCAGCGTGTATTGACCTGGCTCAAGGGACAGTCGATGCACACCTCCGCTTCTTGTTGCAAAACTCTCCCGCTGACCCTCAGAGAGTGGGTTCATGACCTGGGGGTGGGTGGGTGGGTGGGTGTGTGTGTGTGTGTGTGTGTGTGTGTGTGTGTGTGTGTGTGTGTGTGTGTGTGTGTGTGTGTGTGTGTGTGTGTGTGTGTGTGTGTGTGTGTGTGTGTGTGTGTGTGTGTGTGTGTGTGTGTGTGTGTGTGTGTTTTCTCCCCATGTAGTGTCTGTGCGGTTGATGGACTTTCTTTTACGATTTCAGCTCCTAACGATCACAGCAAATGAGAAGAATAATCATATCGCACACAACATTTAGCAAATAAACTGTTACGGGTGCAAAATTTTAAAATGCTCATATTACGCTCATTTTCCAGTTCATAATTGTATTTAGAGATCAAATCAAAACCACCATATTTTAGTTTTTGTGTGTTGAGCTCTCTGTTTTAGCTACAGAGTGAGACATCTCTCTTCTGTTCAATCTTTGTTGGAAGACGTGTATGAGGGCGTGCCCTGACAGTACCTAGGTAAGGACTACTAGCCAGTCAGAAGCAGAGTATGAGGGCCCTGACAGTACCTAGGTAAGGACTACTAGCCAGTCAGAAGCAGAGTATGAGGGCCCTGACAGTACCTAGGTAAGGACTACTAGCCAGTCAGAAGCAGAGTATGAGGGCCCTGACAGTACCTAGGTAAGATCCACCAATGTGTATTTTGTAACTTGTGCGAGAACTCTGGATTTCTGGGGGAATGTTGAAATATGTTTAAAAAATTCAATGGAAGTATTCATTGATTTTACCTGCGCAGAATGTTAGATAGGTTCCATACAACGTACATGCATCCAAGTTATTTTGGGGCAGTTTGCTACAAAAGGACATATTTCTCATATAAAAACTTTGAAAATGGGGACAACGCAATAAGGCAGGGTGACGCAGGACTACCGATCTGAGTCCAGAGACAATTAGAGATGAGGTAATGCTGTACTACACTCACATGTACTTCACTGTGTCTAATTCCCCAGCACTGGCAGTCTCCCACAGCCAGGGGGAGAGAACGAGAGAGAAAGAGAGAGGGGGGGAGAAGGGACAGTGGGAGGGCACAGCTCGTTTGCATGAGAAGAGCTCCTTCAGGCCAATGGCCAGACTGGATACAGGGAATATCAGGATCCAACAGGAAGTGACGTGTCGGGTTACACACTCCTCCCTCTTTTCCTCAGGCAAGAGAGAGAGAGAGAGAAATAGGGAGGGAGGGAGATCAAGGAAGAGAGAAGGGGCGAGCGGGGCAGAAGTAAACGGGCCAAGCATCAGTCTCATTCTTGCTGTGTGAGATCACACAGCGGCAGAATGTGTCGGGATCTGCTTTACTCCTACACACAAGACTGAACGGGACACAAGGACAGGCACAGGGAAGGAAAAGGAGGGAGGATACAGGGACATAGGAAGGAAGGAAGGAAGGAAGGAGGGCAGAGGAGGAGACCTGGAGGAGTTTGGGGATCTTTTGGGATCTACTCTCGACAGAGGATCGAGTTGGCAAAGTGTCTCACAGGGGCTGAGCTACAGCCGCCTCACTGCAGCAGGGTCAAAATGAACTATCTGGTGAGTGTGTGTGTGTTGGACTGTGTGGGAGTGTGTGTGTTTGAGAAGGAGGTTCAAGTGTGTGCATGCTAAATCACTGCCTCTGTGGCACTCTCTGGCTTTATAAGAGTCCTGTGCCTTTTTTGGTGTTTGTCTACTCCTTCATCGCCCTATGGTGTTGTGTGTGTGTGTGTGTGTGTGTGTGTTTTAGCAGGACCTGGTATACCCCAGCTGTGCATGGACTGAGGTGGGGAGGGGGGGACTTGAGTACGAAGAAAAGGAAAATGTGAAGGGGGAGGAGAGGGAAGCTGGAGTTAACATTTTCTCTGCGGATTCCTACCTTTTATTGGCTCTCAGCGGGGGGGGGTGGTGTGTGTGTGTGTGTGTGTGAGGCAAAGTTTGAAGTCACACACAGGTCGAGGAAATGTCACTGTCCTGTAAAGGAATGTGCAGAGACAAAAACGGTGATCAAAGTTCCTCCTGTTCTGTTTTCCCTCGAGTAATCTGTTGTCTTGATTTGTACGGACAGAGTTTTTTTTTTAAGTCAAAGACTTTTCTTTGTTAGGCCGCTGAACAGAATAAAATGGAATCTATATGCTATAAGAAATAAGTCAAAGACAAAAGGATGTTACATTTCTAGGTTGCAAATCTGAAGGATTTAGTAAAAGTTTGACTGTAATCCTCCTGAGAGCTCACTGCGCATGTTTTCTTTCCAACTTTCTTCCTTGAATGCACCCCTACACAGAATGGGATACACAGCAGAGGGCCGTCGTCCGGTTTGTGGCAGAAAGAGAGGGAGAGAGAGAGAAAGAGAGAGAGAAACAGAACCGTGGCCTGTCTTTCTGCTGACTCAGAGGAAAGTGGAGAGAGGTTTCATGGCCAGAGGACAGAGGCAGAGAAAAATGCTAAGAAAGGTATTGGCGATGACAGTGATTCTGTAAAACAGAGAGACACAGAGAGGACTGGTTGACTGCCGGAAGAGAATAACGGTGTGGTGAGGAGACAGAGAAAAGAATGGAACCAAAAGAGATAGAAAGAAAAAGAAGTAACAGTCCGTCCCTGCTATTGTTTGAAAGAGGCTTCTGCGTCAGTGTTGGCTCACTGCTAATGTCATACCAGTGTGTGTGTGTGTGTGTGTGTGTGTGTGTGTGTGTGTGTGTGTGTGTGTGTGTGTGTGTGTGTGTGTGTGTGTGTGTGTGTGTGTGTGTGTGTGTGTGTGTGTGTGTGTGTGTGTGTGTGTGTGTGTGTGTTTAGGGTAACTACACAGTCAGGAATGTGGCAGACAGTGAACTACTGCGGAGCGGATCGCTGTGTGTAACGAGTCATTACATGGTAGTAATTAGTGTGTAATTAATATAAAATAAGGACTGGGAGCCAGCCGTGTCCAAGCATTGCCAGTGACTGTACAACGCTGCCATGTTGTTTCTGCTCATTCATGTGTATTTGGACGTAATGTCAATTTTTCACTAATAAATGGCCTCAGTATGAAGTGAAGCGGGTCACTGTTAAGAGTTATACGCATAGCGTCAGAAGCGTTTACTCTGAAAGGAAAGAAAAGCCGATAAAGAAGGAAAAGAATAGTTAGGTTTTCCATATTTGTATTAATCTTTGAAAGAAAAGGCGTGTTCCATGGCAGCACATCAGGATCAGGACCTAAAGCCAGGGGCTTACCACTATGATCCGTGCGTGTGTTGAATATAAAAGGTAAAGATACTTTTCTGCATTTGGCCCGTCCCTCAAAGCAGTGGGCGGTCGCTTACAGCGCCCGGGGACCAACTCCAGATCGTAGCCAGTGCCTTGCTCGAGGGCACCGACTGGAGAACCTATTGCATGTTTTTTGGATGGGGGGAGAAACCGGAGCACCACACAGAAAGTTGCTGTGAGGCCACAGTGCTAACCAGTGGGGGTGGTGATGGCATGTAATGTAACCATTGGGCCACCACGCTGCTATCAGCTGGATGTGTCTATGTCAGGTTAGACTGGAGGTCATGGGAACCACAATCTCTCATTTTTGCCCATTAAGCCTTTCAATCTTCATTTAATACATTAACTCTCATGTTGTCCTTGGGTCAGTTAGCCTGTTTTCCTATATCAATGTTCGTTTTAACTACCCAAACTAACATGATTGATTCCACCCAACGCTCTTTGGCAAGTACACAACTCTACTTTCATTAATTTTGGGGGTCTTATTAAAATTCTATACTATTTGAAAAAAAGAAAAAATACTGATTTTGAAATAGTATTGAGTAAAAGTTGACATATTCCAGTCTGTGATTATACATCAACATACTTTCCTTTAATTTTAGTCTAAATAATTCCTAATTTCTGCTTTTCTAGCTCAAAGATTAGGTATAATTTCCTATAAATGAGGTTTATTGACCATAAATTCCAAAAATAACTGTAAAACTAAAGTTAACAAGTTAGTGATACATAGTGTGGAAAACGTCAAAAAAAGTGTCGAAAGTGTTGAAAAATGGGACAAAAACATGAGAAAAAGTTAAAAACATCAATAAAAAGTGTCAAAGTGTTAATCTTAAATTTTGAAGCGAAGACAACACAAGGGTTAAATAGCTCCTGCTATGACTGTTACAATACATATTTACTATACAAATTGTAATAGTGTACTGAAGGAGGGAGCACATGAGGACTGTTAAAGGACAATGATGATGACTATGACGTCACATAGCCAATAAACCATGTCCAATATATTTCCAATGGCAACATTGTGCAGTATTGTCCACTCCATATACCCGTAACATAGCATTAAGTAGACCGAGATCTTCTCAAGTACTTATCTCTCTCATAAGTACTCTCAAGTACTTCTGATTTGGGAGCCAGAAACAATGACAAAAAAGACACATCTTTAGTAAATATGTCATAAACATCTAGGTGGCAACTTTTTTTTCTTAAAGTTGTCTTATTGGATCTATAGTTGGAGGTTGAGAAGGATTTGTTTGGGCCAAGTTATAGTCACATACGGGCCCGGTTGGACAAAGCATGATCAATTAGAGGCCATAGAATGGTTTGGACCCCTTGGGGGAGCAATGGCATTGAATTTGGTGCAAGGGCTGATGGGACCATGTTGACCAGTCTGAGTGTGATACGTACAGATTCTACTGTTAAGTCTTCAGATCCAGTTGCTTCCCTGGATTCACTAAGTTTCACGCTTCATGCTCTTTCCAACTCTGTGCCAGGTGGTGCCGACTAAAATCACTTGATTTATGACTGTGATGTTAGAAATCCCCCCCCCCCAATTTGGAAATACAATGACGGTGCTACAGAAGTGAACAATGATGCAGAGAAAGTAGACCTTGCTTTGATGAATATACTCAGGCTTTTTGTACACCAATGAAGATCTATGGCTCAGAGGAAGAAGTTGTGCATGCAGCATGGTTAGTCTGAGTTCCAACCACATCACAAACAGCAAAACCCAGCCGTCTTCCCCCTTGGTTTACATGTAGACGTTATATTATGCATGCAGGTCCTCGTCATGGATTGCAATATGAATACAGAGATATGAATGGCAGTCTCAGTATCGCAGCGGTCCCCCTTGAGTCAGTGCATTTATTTGTCCATTTATTTCTCCTGACTCACTGACAAGTTATAGAGGCCTGACACACACACACACACACACACACACACACACACAATCAAATAACCAAATCTAAGCCAAACTACACGCTCGCTAACACTACTTCACTATACTACGCTCACTTCTCACTCACATAAACACACAACCTCTGCTCCACTTCAACACAATGAGGTCTGGCGCAAACACACACACACACACACAAACACACACACACACACACACACACATGCTGATTAGCCCACCCCTATCTACCAAACCACACACAGATCCACTGAAAATAGTCATCTTCCCTGACCCCCCTCAGTTAAAGCACACACGTCAGTCAGTCAGTAGAACAGTGATCAGCCAACCAGGACACAGGACAATCAGTCAGTAAAGGTCTGCTCTATATTCTTTCATTTAGACCCTGAACCCTGTTTCCACCCAGATCCTGACAGGGTGTCCCAGGACAGACGCTTTAGAGCCCCTGTGGGACTCAGACATGCCAGCAGACGTGACTCAGAGACAGTCCCCTTTGACCTACATACCAGGAGGTTCTGGGACACTGCCCAGAGCACCTGAAAAGGCTTTGGAGACGCCGGGATGGACAGTTTGGGGCCACAGTGGTGTCTGATGGTCTCTAGAATGTTAGCTTGTTAGATGCATAGTTGTGTTCAGGAGGAGGACAGCGGGTTGGACCGTGTGTGTGCGTGCGTGTGTGTCAACCTTCCATGCTTTAGTACTAAATAAAAAAGGGACAGTGGAGACACTGAAGACTAGGATTGAGTATGATTTGATTTAAGTTTGAATTAGGACAGTATTTCTCCTCAATAATAACAATATTTTAATTTTTTCTGTTTTAAAAACGTTTTAAAAAGTATGGCTGTAAAGCAGGTGTATATTTTCTGCCACTTTGTGAATGTTTGTGGGTTGGGATTTGCATGTCCATGCTGGACCCAAAAACACCTATTATGCTTTTTAGATTTTGAATTTGAATTGATGTATAAAGTACAAAAAAAAACCATTTCACTCCAAATGGAGCTCTCTCTCCCACAGAGCTCTTTTTCTGCCTAAAAACGCCTCGCCCACATTCCTGTTTGAGATTTCTCCATTAGTGATGGCACTGATAGAGAAAGCCAGCCCAGTTTTTCATCTGAGCTGCCCATGGGTGCTGTGGCTTGTTTGAAATTGGGTGACCAATCACAACAGAGTTGGCCAGCTGACCAATCAGAGCCGACTGGGTTTTGGGCGCGCCAAGATCCCAGACAGAGGGTTTCAGACAGAGGAGCTGCAGAAGTATGCATGGGCATAAGATGTTTTTTGGACACCAAAGCATGTAAATCTGTTCTAGTAGACTCCATGATTACAAATATGATGCAGAAGAGATGTATAATAGAGAAGAAAAGGAGCAATTTCTGAAAGCTTCATGTCCGTCAGTGTGGACAAAACAGGAACATCATTTATTTATGTCCATTGATTGATTCATTGATTGATTTTAAGTGCACCACATGGTGCTCAGCTGTTTGGTCCGTAAGCACCAACAACTCCGATGGTCATGGAACAGTTCACAATGCAACTTCTTACTTTATATCAAACATCTCAGACATTTCTTTCATCGATTATCCCAATAGTTGGCTAATGTTGAACAGTTGAGTACTAATCCATTAGTCGATGACGTTGCAATAACACAATCAGCACCTTGAGTATCTGTATTGTCGCCCCAAAAATTAAAAAACGGCAGATGATTGGATGAAAGCGTCCCGTGGGTCTGGCTTCTCTGGAAGCCAGACTGTCATGGCGGCTCGTTCGGAATATGATCTTATATTTTACAAAAAATAGTTTAAGAAGAAATAGGCCATGCAGCTGCTGAATCTGTCTTCATTTCAGACTGATTAAGGTCAGTTTAAAAGATTTTCCCCAGATTTTGAGAGGCGTTTGTCACGCTCATCCCACTCTTCATTTCCGGGTTAGCACTCCACCAATCAGATTGGTCATTGAGTGCTACTACCCGCCTTCCGATTCAACATGTCAAATCAGACAAAATGAAAGCCGAGGGATCCTTTTGATGGACGACGGCCCTGAACACACCGGACAGACTCGAGTCACCGACCTCGCCACACTGTCCCACGGCTGATTGCCGGGTTGGCTTGGCAGCACGGTGGTGAAGTGGTTCACACTTCTGCATCACAGCAAGAAGGTTCTTGGTTTGAATCAGGGTCATTCCGGACCTTTCTGTGTGGAGATGGTATGTTCTCCCCGTGTTGGCGTGGGTTTCCTCCGGGTGCTAGGTAGGACTACAGTTGGAAAACACTAGTTTATTTACAGAAATGTTGCTAACTGTGCATTGTCCTAATCAAATAAATAACAATACAGTGTGTCATTGCCTTTAAGGGTTAAGTTACTCGACACTTCACGTCATAGTGATAATCAAACTCATTTCCAGCTGGAAACTCAAACTTGTTGGACCTCTTAAACTGGCACACATGTAACGTTCATCCTAACATGGCACCTTGATTAACCCTTGTGTTGTCTTCACTTTCGGGACCTCCTCGTGTCCCTCGGGTCAAACTGACCCGGGACTTATTTGGGGTTTTAAAAACAATTCTGAAATAAAAATATTACTTCATAATCTATGAATGAATATTGTCTTTATCTCAATTTCCAACAATTTAGATGACATATATGTTTAGGGAATGTAATCAGTCTCTACCAGCACACAATTAAAAATTGAAGTGGGGCTCGTTTTTTGTCATAAGGTTATAATTCCTGTTAAAAATCCACTATGGAAAAATTGTCATATCCGGAATCATTTTCTTAACTGAGTCAGGAATACATGTTTAATCACAGGAAATAAGGTAAAGCCGTTGATTTCCAGGTAGAAAAACGTAACTTTTACCATTTTGAAATGGGTCAATTTGACCCGAATACCACACAAGGATTAAGTTTTAAGATGTAAAACGAAGGGCTTCTCTTCCATACTGACGGTTTAAGTTCCAATTCTCCCATGTATTACAGTGGTTAGGACGCTAAAGCTTCCTGCCAGTAGAGTATCCAGTATGTACCTGCATCCTCGCAGTACAGTTAGCAGACAACAACAAGCTATGAATCACTGGATGTTTTTCCCCTCCGCTCACTGCTGAATCATAGAGTCAACACTGCAGTCTCAGCTGCAGCTTTCCCAACACATTTGTGTGAGTGATCAAAGTGTCACAGTTCGCCAGTGGGGAGATTTATGCTCCTGTTGTTGTGAAACCATTTTTAGCCATACACCTTTGGTCTGTTGTTTTCCCGAGCCTTTCTGTGGAGGTATAGCGTTCCAGAATAGTGACGAATGCTTTTCATGCTGCTCCATGTCACTGTGGTTTTGAGCTTCTGTGTTTTTGTGCGTTGAACTTCATTAGAAGTATGTTTTGGGCAGAGAAGTAAAGAGTGTAATCTGTCTGCCACTGACACACACACACACACACACACACATCCGAGGGTTTAGCTCAAGTCTTCGCTACCTGTATAAGTGCAGGTTAGTAAAGCCCTTAAACACAGGTGTGTGTGTGTCTGTGTGTGCTATTCATAAGTTCCTACCAGGGTTGTCTGTCAACAGGTTAAGCAACACTCAGGCCACGCCCCCCCCCCCCCCCCCCCCCCCCCCCCCCCCCCCCCCCCCCCCCCCCCCCCCCACCCGAGCCTCTCCTGTGCTCCAGGCTACACAATCCCTGCTGTTGTTCCTGCTGTTAGTCATGGCCTGAAGGCAGGAATTCCTCAGCTGGGATCATCACTGGTTAAAGCAGCAGCACCGAGCAGGGCACCTAAAGCTGGGGCGGCTAGGATAAGCTAGATATTTTTGTAGTTTTAGCAACAAAATGTGCAAAAATAGATGTGTTACATCAATGTCTGTTTTAATTCACATATTTATAGTGTGAAACTTAATGGTCCCATATCATGCTCTATTTCACGTTAATTCTTTTATTTTGGGGTTTCTAATAGGACATGTTTACATGCATTAATGTTCAAAAAACACTTTATTTTTCTCAACCTGTCTGTGTTCACCCTCTTCTGAAAATGCCCAGTCTGCTCTGATTGGTCAACGTTTCTGGGTCTGAGTCTCTTTGCTGTCATTGCAGCTGGGGAATGACTCATAACAGAAAGCACCATTAGGGCCTTCAGGGACCATTTGGACAGAGTCACTTTCCTAAAAAAACTTCATGAATTTATAGAAAAAACACACGCAGAGGCAGTTAGGGACATCTACCACAAATGTGGTCTCTAATAGGCGTGATGCACATTTAGGGAAAGTCTTGGCATTGCATTTGCAATGCCAAGAAAGGTTGGAGGAGAATGGTCAACATCAGAACATATATACCCTTACTTTTGGTCCCTAGTATTGGTAAACCTCTAAAGCAGGGGGGGTCAAACATACGGCCCGTGGGCCAGAACTGGACCACCAAAGGGTCCAATCAGGCCCCCTGGATGACTTTGCAAAGTGTGAAAATTGCAGAGAAGTAATTAATTCCAATTCCAAATTTACCACTTCAATCTCAGAGAATATCCAAGTTCTTTCTCCGTAAATGTACAACTTAAATCTTAGAAATTCTAGAGTTTTTTCTTAGAATATTCCGCCTCTGTTCCAGGTGGATAATATTAATTATTTTTGACTAGAGTGGGCCTTAGAATTCTTAGAATCGACTTGTGTTTTCCAACATCAAACTGACAAACTCTGTGGCCAACACAGTTTCTGATCTTTCTGGAATGGTGGTCTGGCCCACTTGAGATCAAATTAGGGGTCTGTGGCCCAGAAACTACAATGAGATTGACACCTCTACTCTAAAGTCACTGGAAATTACAACTAACTTCCCATAATGCAACTCCGTAGTTTCTTACCTAATGGTTGGGGTATGCTCCGAAAGAGTTAATTTGTAAGACTGAACATGTCGGATGTGTTTATAGCTTTTCCAAATGGTCCCTTTTGGAGGTGGATTGAGACACCGTGTCCTTTAATAAAGGTGTCAGGGTGCACATTTTTTAGCCCGTTTCCCCTGGAAGTCACAGTGTTGCACTCTGTTGTTCACAGGAAACATTCAAACCCAGCTTACTTTCTCACCCCCACACACCTGGCCAATCACAGCGTGAAGTGATGTGTAAAGTTGGATTGTTCCAGAACTGTTTGGACTTATTATCAGGGTTATTCAGAGCAACAGCAGACACGATGCAGCTGTTAAACTGATCGTGATAAACAAAGCATCAGTGGAGGATCTTTAAACCTCTTTAAACCTTAAGGTTTGACGAGATTTGATTAATTCACCGCACTAAGGTTTACATCCGAGCTCTATTTTGTACCATAGAAAATTAGAGCACATCAGTACTCTCACACAGCAGTGAGTATTATGATGGGGGACTAGTACAGAGTCTGCTCTGCACACATGCTGTAAGCGTCAGTGTCGTGGCTGCAGGATCAGTTGCACTCACAACTCTTGACGTGCCAGGTCAGGAAGAGAGGGGGGGGTGGAAAGGAAGGACAGACTGAAGGACAGACTGAAGGAGAAAGAGGTGGAGGCTAGGATAAAGAGAGAGAGAGAGACAGAGATAGGAAACGGAATACCATGATTTGTTTTTCCAAGAATCTGAATTTGTGTGTGGGGACACCTCTGGAATGTGAGGTAACAGGATAGTTGTGTGTTTGTATGTGGAGACTGTGGAATGGTGTAGTAAGTGTGTCTTTGTTTGTGTGTGTGAGAAAAGAGAAAGAGGGGAGTGCTTGGGGGGGGGGGGGGGGGGGGGGGGGGGGGGGGGGGGGGGGCAGGCCCAGGCTTGCACACCTCAGCTATGCAATGATACACACAGTTTGTTACACAAGGGCACGGGGGGAAGTTACTGGAACACTGAAACGTTCAATCCCACAGAAGTTAATTTTGAATTCTAGAGGATATTTCCAAAGGGTCCAGATGGGACTTAAATGCTCAACAGATCTGGAATCAGATCAGATCTGGAATCAAATAGCTTCGAATGAAGAGCTGATACACAATATATATAAATATATACGTATATACACACACACACGCACACTAACGGTCAAAAGTTCCATTGTAGACAGAATACCAGCTGAGATGAGTTGCATTGTTTTTTTTAACCAGGCCAGTTTTCAGATTACATTATGTGCTTACATAATTCCAAAAGGGTTCTCCAATGTTTTCTCAGTAAGTTTTTTAAAATGATATCAGATTAGTGAACAGAAGGAGCTTTTGGAACATTGGATAAATGGTTGCTGATAAAAGGCAATGTAGATATTGCATTAAAGATCAGCCCCCTGGTTGTGTCTGGTTGTGTGAGGATCGTTTATTTTTTGGCCTTTAAAGCCAGCGCTACATTCATTCCTCATTTTTATTTTTTACCATTCACTTTTTCACTGAATACATTAGATCAGACATGGCACACAAATACAGTCAAGTACCGTTAAAAAAACTACCTGAGGCAAACTAAATACACAACAGAACACACACGCTGTGGGAGGACAAGCACTCTGGGTTTTTAATGACTGTTTTCTATCTTGTGTAAGGGGAGACAGTTAGTCGCGTGTGTGTGTTTGCGCGCGTGTGTGCGTGCGTATGTGTGTTTTATCACCCGTTACAGCTCCAATACAAGTCCTGTTATGCTCCCATTGCATCTTTAGTTTGGTGCTACATGCTGTTAAGGATACCTCTGTCGACTGTCTGGATGAGAGGAGCCGCTCTTGACTGTACATGCAAGACATAAATATGTATACTGTCGGGTAAAAGAGTTTAACATTATGGAAAACACTGTAGCCAAGTGCCAGGATTTGATGGAGTTTCAACAGGCAGAGCAGAGCACCCAGCACCTGGTCTGTGTCCAGTCCCAGGCAAGTGTGTGGCATTGAAGCTAGGACAACTTTCTCTGTGATCACTCATTTCAAATGTTGATCCAGCAGAATAAACGGCTGCTAAAAATAATGTGTACAGTCGTAACATCATGGTTTGGTGGCGATCTGTTCCCCTCCTTACCAGATGTTGGCTGTTTTTCCGTTGTTCAGGTTACTGTTACTGTGGACCGAGATTTCACTTGAGACACACACTTTGTGACACTAGTCCCGCTGTGCTCTGCCTAGCCCCGGCTCAGCCAGGTTCCCTCCAGGGTGCAGGGAGAACTGAGCTGTTGCAGGAGACTGAGTGCAGGAGAGCTGGCAGATGGACAGAGCAGACGAACAACAAGAGAGAAGAAAGAGAGAGCAGAAATGAGTTGTGACTGCTGGAGAAATGGCAGCATGGGTAGAATTGAGTTGGAGAGAAACACACAGAGAGGGTGCCATAAAGACACACACACACACACAAACACACACACACACACACACACATACACTCTCTCTCTCTCACTCACTCACTCACACAAGGTACATAAAACCTCATGTGGCAAGCTGGTATTTGTCCCCAGGGGTCAAATAGGAGGCAAGAGACAATGGATGTTAAGCGCCACACACACACACACACACACACACACACACACACTGACACAGATGAGCGACCTGTCTGTACGGAGCTCGCTCCACCAGCTGTTCACATTATTTTCTCCTCACTGGACATCTCTCTCTCTCGGTTTCTTTCTATTTCTCTCTTTTTCCCTGTTCAGCAGTTGGGAGGGCTAGATATTCTATTTAAATACAACTTGACAAAAACTTATGTCACCTAGCCCTAATTATTTCAGTCTTGGTTACACATTAACTAGTCGTCATTACATGGTCATTGTTGCAACTTCCTGTGATTAAGTATTTAATCTAACAGCAGGTCACTTCACAGACCTGCTTTAGTAGACCAGCAAATCACATACTGTTAGAACTGCATCAGCTCATTTTCAAAATTGATTTATCTGCTTATTTTTCATATTCATTAGCTGATATGTCAGATATTCCCAAGACCTCAAAGTCTGTCTACGCTGACATCATGACATAAAACAGAGAAGAGCAGCAGAATGGTGATAAAAGATTCCAGCATCACTTCGTGTGTTGGATTTGTAAAAAAAAAAAATCTCTCCTCTGCATCTCTTTTGTCAGCCCTCTGCTCTCTCTCTCTCTCTCTTTTATATCCCTGACGACACAACGCCGTTGGTGTGCTGATGTCGCCTGGCGGCAGCCGGTTGCCCCGGCGACCATTCAGTGTGGCAATACCACATTGTTGGGGCCTGATTGTGCAGGGATTTATCCCTAGAGGTCCGGGTAATGTGGTTTAGCTCCCACTGAGTCCCATTTCTCCACACTCCCAGACTGCCTCTGCTGACTGGACTTCAGTAAGGGTCCACTTGACGGCTTTCTCACGCTGATTACCAGACGAGGATGTTTGCAGGCGTCCAGCCATGTCAACATACAGCTGATTGGGCTTTTTAGAGGATGAAACTGTGGATTTAGTACTCAGAGTGCCCAATAAAAGGTCACCTTTTATATTTAACGTGCATAATGTGACTACATATAGAAAATAAGTACCTTTTACTTTACGTCGGACCATCAAGCACTTTGGCCCAGAGCTGAGTATAAGTCTCTGACTGTAAAATGAATACCCATGCATACATCAGATAGAATGCAGCTTTAAGGAGTCTCTCCCCCTGCAGGAGATCAGATATAATGCAGCTTTAAGGATTCTCTCCCCCTGCAGGAGATCAGATAGAATGCAGCTTTAAGGAGTCTCTATGCTTTGTCTATTAATTATTCTATGGTATAAATACTAAATACTAATACATTTGTGGCTACACATTGCAGACCAAAAGTCAAAGCGTCAACTCTATTTTCTTTGCATTGCTTTCTGCGGATGGAACATGATACTGTCTCAGAGGTGTTCACAGGTCTGAAGCTTTGGAACTGATCCAAAATGAAACACTCCTATATTGTAAGTTGCTTGTTCAAGCAAGTGTGAGGAAGAGTGGTGGACGGGTTGAACAAACAGGACTTTCACCCAGAAGTCTGAAACGTAAACAGCAAATTTATCTTACTTCATGGAGCAAACAGACATCATGTTCTGCATCCCATGCCTAACCGCAAGTGAAGTAACATAACAAATGTACTGATTTTAACCCAAGCCAAACTTACTATAAGTCATTTTGGTGCCAAAACCTAACCATACTGGGACCATTGCATAATATTAATGACTGTTACTTTCTGTGGTGTAGATATGAGGATGGAACAACGTGCAGCAGTTAGCGTTGCTGGTCTGCATACACTAAAGGATGAGTCTGTGTTACCTTATTTGACAGAAATCAATGCATGTAGCTGTTATGTCTGACAATTTAACACATGTCTTGACACATGTACCAAAAACCTCTTTTGGGAGGCGTCAGACATCTCTCCGCTGTGCGCTAAATGAGTGTTTGGTATAAAATCCTCTGGTTGCTGTGGTTGGATCAGAGTCTGAGCTGATATCTAGTTTAGTTTATCTTAGTTCTAGTTTATAGTAGAACACATCAGAAGCACCTCTCCCATCCTGGATCCAATAACATGTCACCATGACCGGACCGGGCCACACTGCATGTTGGTTGGTATGCAGCAGTTGTTCAGCAGAACTTAGAGGAGCCTAGTATTTGGGCAGAAGACCACTCAGCTGTGGAATTTAGTCAGAAACCATAGAAATATTTAGCAAGTGTAGGCATATTCTGTCCTGAGAGGGACTGGAGCCTCACATCTCTCCTTTCCTACCGTCTGCTAGGATTCCCACAGTCACTCTGTTTGTGCAACCATAGATGTTAATAACACAATAGATAAGACATGTAATACTGACTTGCCATTCAAGGAGGCTCATGTTGTCTTCATAATCCTTGTAGGTTTCCACCAATACATCAACTCTGTTTTTATTTACGCTAAGTGATGAGCATGAGACAACTTTCCCTTTCTAGAATGAACCAAAAAAGATTCCGGATAGAATTTGGATCATTATAGCTCAAAGAGAACAAATCATGCATTCAATGAACGCAAGATAAATGTGCATTTATATTGCAGAAAATCAAATTTTCCTGAACTATATATACTTAATATCACTGTCTTTAGTATTCTAAATGGCTAATTTACTAATTTAGGAAATATCCTTGATGTAGAAATCCGACATAGATTCAGTATTATGCCCCACAGGCATCTGATAACAACCAGATGGATGGATGGATATTATATAAATTATTTCACCATAAACCCTGTGACTTCCTGTCAGTCGGCGTGGGCTTAGTTTTGCTGAGAAGAAATGAGAGATTTCTGTCAATGAGGAGTTGTTTTCACTTTATTCCATAACTTGAGCTGAATCTTTGTTCTCAACTAACTCAAAGAGACAGAAATAGAGAGAGCATGAGAAGCTATTCAGGGTGATTCTGAGAGCTCGGGGTCGAGTCACCGACTCATCCTCCAATCAGAAGGCTGTGTGATTCATCCTCATGCACTTCCTGTTTCTCTGGGCACTGGAATGGACTAACGGGGGGGGGGG
>NC_048414.1:28099862-28103561 GCF_013103735.1 Etheostoma cragini
GTGTCTGTGCATGTGAGTGATTCCTGTCCAGGCGTCCACTTCATAAAGACCTGCTTTTATTTAAACGTTTCCATGTCTGCATTTTTATAGATAACAACATTCTAAAATTGGCCTTGTGTTGGTGTGATCCTTCAGTGTGTGTGTGTGTGTGTGTGTGTGTGTGTGTGTGTGTGTGTTTCTTCGTGGGATCTTGCCTCTATGTGTAGCCGTGTTGTGTCTCTTTTTGGTCATTTTAGTTTTTCGGGGTTGTTTTGGGTCACTTTGGTCATTTTGCGTCTCTTTGTAATTGGTTTGTGTTGCTCTTTGGTAGTTTTGCCTCTGCTTTTCACATAATGTTTTTTCCATATCTGTGTCTAAAATGTTGGAAAAAGCTAGCGCAAGTAACATAAATAACACTTAAAAGGTTTAAAGACAAAACTAAAGAAGTCCGACTACAATCATTAGATCCGGGAAAAGTCTTTCTAAGTACATTCCTTTGGCTTAGGCGGTGCCCGAAACAGCTCGGCGGCTGCACCTTAACCTTAAAACGGCGGGTAAAAACCTGTGACCGTGTCGGGCCTTAGTAACCATGTTCTGTATTTCTCTATAGAGAACAGCAGAGACAAGTCAGAGAGGTGTGTTCAGCACTCCCACTGGAAGCAGAGCTGGTTGGCTCTGGAGTGTGTGCACGAACAGTCACTGATACTGGAGAAACCTGGGGGGGGGGGGCTGAGTGCAACAGTGTGAATCACTGACTCCATGTCAGAGTAACCCAGCGGCTGCAGTTGCTGTTTGATCCCCCCCCCCCCCCAGTACGTCACAAAGCAAAGCTTGGTCAGGTGCCGGATCTACATGTCGGTGTAAGGTAATTGGGGTCAATGCCGATCCCCAATCAGTTTAAAAAGGCCAAAATCATCTCAGATCCAGTACTACGATCGAGATCTGGACATCCCTAGTTTCTGCTGCTGCCACTGCATAGCATACTTTAAAGTTAGACAGAAACGTGACATAATATTACATTATTTTATATTATAACGGCTAATATTCACACTTATGAATCCACCCTCAAGTCCACGTCTCTGGTTATTTTACTGTAAAACACCAGAGCTATTCCATCTATTTTTACTACTGTTGTGGATAACTGCTCAAAGCAAAATGAATGTTTGGAGCAACTTTTGGAGGAAGTGGACACACATAGACACTCCTAAGTGTTAATGACCTCAGGGACACCAGCGGGTTACTCACAGCTCTCTTTACATGCAGCCCGGCCCATCTCACATCCTTAATGCAACGAGACGTCTGTCTCCCAACAGTAACACTTAGTCTCATTGCAAAACAGCCTAAAACAACACCGACAACACGTAGCAGTACAATACGGATCACTATTGTCTTTGTAAAAGTCCATCACTGCATAAACTAAGTCTCCTCTACCATAGAAAGGTCACTTCTTTATTGCACAGTATATGTCACAGAATTGAATCAGAGATTGATTTCTTTGCCATTTCTGCAGAGTAATTCCAGGTGCACCAAATAAAACTCATGTAATTTAATGTAATTTCTCAGCAATTTACATACATTAAAACACAATTTGTCCTCATCCTTTAACCCAGTGCACCACCCACGTGCAGAACAAAACTACATATTCACTATACATGCATGTACATGACAGATATAGAAAAAGTACAATGGTAGTCTAGTTGTCATCCACATTATACCTTATATCCTCTTGCAATACAATGGCAAATAATCTTTTTGCATTTCTGATTATCCTTCTTCAGCAGATGTCCAGACATCCAGCATCCAGATCCCCTCCAGTTATGTTTTTAAGCCTCTGATTTCAATAAGAATAATTTATATCTGACATGGTTCAAAGAAGGCAAAGAAAAAGTTCAATTTTCTCACACAAACTTCTTAAAATGACATCTACTTTCTTTCTCATTGAAAAATCCACAATATGAAAATTCAAATATTTTTCTCCGACTTTACTGAAAAATCCAATTTCAGCATACAGTATGTGCTCTGGAGGTTTTAGAGTAGGTTTGCCTGTGCGAGCGTGCATGCGTGTGTGTTTGTGTGTTTGTGCGTGTGTGTGTGTGTGTGTGTGTGTGTGTGTGTGTGTGTGTGTGTGTGTATAAATGTGCGTGGGTGGGTGGGTGTGAGTGTGTGTTAAGCCGGCACAGGCCGTACTACCCTGTAATAGTCAGAGAGGGAGGAAAGCAAGCCGAGTTCAGACTTGGATGACAAATATTGGTTTAGTTTCAAAGAGACTGAAGGGAAGTGTTTCTTTTTGCACGCTGTGTGTGTGTGTGTGTGTGTGTGTGTGTGTGTGTGTTTGCTGTGTTGTAAATGAATGATGATAATGTATGCAGTGTAATATGATCCCCAATCTGTTCACTAAATGTTGGAAAACTGCAGGTCAGATTTTGAATGTTAATCCCACTCATATTGATTGAACCGTATTTATGGTTTTATGTTTGTCGAGCCCAGACTTTACCCACGCTCAGTCAGCGAAAGCAGTTCATTGTCCTTGTGCTTTGCCCTCTCTCAGGCTGCATGCTAACACACGTAACATGCATTTCATTTATGAAAATGAATTAGGATATGGCTGTAGCTGCCATTCTAATTATGTGCCCAGCTGTTGCTGGGAGTTTTCTCTTTTCTTCACATGGAAGGACAGACACACTCCCCATGGCTCAACACACAGCGGCTGGGCTCCAAATGCATACTACATACTCATTCTAAGTATCTTTAAAAAGCCTGTATGGATACTAAATGTGCTTCATTTTTGAGTGTGCTATGACTGTACTGGACCACACCGAGTCAACATGTGTTGCTTTTCAGACAGCAAATCCTGTGACTATGACATGGAAGAGTAGAGTTTCCATCTAAGAGTCAGTGTTGGTTTCTTTTAACCGTAACCACAATCTAAAAGTACAGATGCCCAAACAGCCTGGGTTCTGCACCTGAGGCCCCCTGCACACTGCCTGGGGGGTGTGAGCATGGCGTTTCTGTTGCGTATCAGACGCGTTTTCTTTGTCTTTGCACACCAGAAACACTCTCCTGATGCTAGCCTTGTCTGTACACATGTATGTTTTCCATTGATAAAATGATATATGGGGAGAGAGCTGTGGAAATGTACTGCACTTAAACAATAGTATACTTTATGTTAAACATAAATAGATACTGATTTGATAACAGCAGAGACCTCTTTGGCAGTATTGACTGGAGCCCAACCGATATATTGACGGGCCGAAATTAGACATTTTTCGATCTATTGGATCAAACTTATAACTTATAACTTAACGTTATCATATTACGTTAGTGAGAACTCATAAATAACTACAAATAACTAATCTGTTAATGTTTTGTTACGTGGGTCAGAGCCTTAAGTCAATAAACCATAAGAACTAATACATGTATTGAAAATGTGTGAAAAAACAAATAAAATGTGTTTTCCATCCAATTTTACTAAACACTCTTTATTGTTGTTGAGATATGCTTATTTTTATGAGGTGTTATTTTTTTTTAAGATAATTCTTTGGGCATTTTGGCCTTTATTTTGATAGGACAGATAAATACATGAGAGGGGAGGGGGGGGAATGACATGCAGCAAAGGGCCGCAGGTCGGAGACCAGTCATTAAACAGTGGTGTGAAAAAGTGTTTGCCCCCTTCCTCATTTCCTGTTCCTTTGGATGTTTGTCACACTTAAGTGTTTCGGA
>NC_048414.1:28103661-28111394 GCF_013103735.1 Etheostoma cragini
CCGAAAAACTTAAGTGTGACAAAGATGCAAAGGAACAGGAAATGAGGAAGGGGGCAAACACTTTTTCACACCACTGTAACTCTAAATGTGCGCCCGCTCTACCAACTGAGCTATCTGGGCGCCCGTGTAGAAGTGTTATGTCATGTAACGTAATGACATCATCAGGAGCGTACAACGGGATATTGGGAAAGACTGAACATTCCAGCTTTTCTGGTTTAATTTAAAACGCTTTAAACATGTACGTCATGTAAAGAATGACCTCCTGCAGCTGCTCGCCATCTGTTCTCGCAGAGCGAACATTCCATGGCAACAATGTCCGTTATGTGTCTAATGTCTACCTGTCCTTCTCCTGCAGAACGTGCTCGCCAAGGCGCTGTACGACAATGTGGCGGAGTCTCCGGACGAGCTGTCCTTCCGTAAGGGGGACATCATGACGGTGTTGGAGCGGGACACGCAGGGTTTGGATGGCTGGTGGCTCTGCTCGCTCCACGGTCGCCAAGGCATCGTCCCGGGCAACCGCCTCAAGATCCTGGTGGGCATGTACGACAGCAAGCAGCAGCAGCAGGCCACGCCTTCCACGCCAGAGCCAGCCACTTCCGGTCCCTCCTCCCAGCGATCCCTCCCCCCTCTGAGCGCCTACGCCCATCCTTCCCCCTCTCCGTCATCGGCCGCCAGCGCTACTTCCTCCTCCGGGTATCCCAACAAGCCCCTCCACTCGGCACAGTACACGCCGATGCGTCTGGCCTACTCCACCCCCAGCCCCGCACAGCCCAACGCTGACTCCATCTACATGATGCCTCCCTCCCACAGCCCCAAACCCAGTCCACAGAGTGTGTACCAGATCCCCTCTGGCCCGAGCGGACTCCCTCCAGGACCCCCCAGCAAGGCCCCGGCTCGGGCCCAGAGACAGTACCAGGATATCTACCAGGTGCCCCCCTCTGTAGGCTCAGGGCCTGGCCAGGGAGCGACCCCGGCCGGGGGGACAGGAGTGGGGCAGGATGTGTACCAGGTGCCCCCCTCCCTGGATAAGAGGAGCTGGGAGAACAGCAACAAGCCACTGGGCAAGGTATGGAAGTGAAGTAAATCTGGGGCGAAACATTAATGGATGGATGAAGTTTTATTTCATTTCTGTGTCATGCCAAATATTTGGCCCATCCCATACGGGATTACAAGACCCCCCCCAGCTGATTTTAAAGGTCCGATGGCATGAAAATGTCACTTTATGTGGGAACACAGCAAATTAGACTGCTGGAGATGTGACAAAGGTCTATATAAAAGAGACTTCAGATACAGTATTAGGGGACCACTAAGGTCTATATAAAAAAGACTTCAGATACAGTATTAGGGGACCACTAAGGTCTATATAAAAGAGACTTTAGATACAGTATTAGGGGACCACTAAGGTCTATATAAAGAGACTTCAAATACAGTATTAGGGACCACTAAGGTCTATATAAAAGAGACTTCAGATACAGTATTAGGGGACCACTAAGGTCTATATAAAAGAGACTTCAGATCCAGTATTAGGGGACCACTAAGGTCTATATAAAAGAGACTTCAGATACAGTATTAGGGGACCACTAAGGTCTATATAAAAGAGACTTCAGATACAGTATTAGGGACCACTAAGGTCTATATAAAAGCATCCAAAGAGCACCATGTCAGGGGACTTTTAACAGACATCTTCCAGTCTCGCGTATAGAAAAATGGTGGAGAAATACATAAATAACAGAACAAAGAAGAAAAAATGACATAAATAAGCAAAACATTTGAAAAAACACCAAAACGGTATATACAAATAAATGTCTACAAATAATTTAGGTAAAGAGCATTTAGTCTCTTCTCCCAGGCTTTCTCAAGATAATTAATTATATTTCACATAACAGCCTTCTCAATCAATATCTGTTTGTATCTTGCTAAACATAATTACATAACAGGAGACAAAGACATATATTAATATTGAGGGTTTTGTCTCTTTTCCTTCCATAACATGAAATCATTTCTTTGATAGAGTTGCGTAGTTAATTGATTAGTTCTCAACTATCAAATTAGTGGCCAATTATTTTGATAATAATGTTTTGTGTGACACTAAATGAAATAACTAAAATGAAACAGAAAAAAAAAGAAGGAAGGGGAGAGAGAATGTGTTGCTGAAGTCAGTTTCTAAATGGAATATCTTGAAGCAGAATAGATCATGTAGTCTAATTGTTCCTGGCCGGAGCTGTGGATGTTTGTGTATCATTCACACACACTTCCTGCCATTGTCGCTACTTTCTGGTGTGCGTCTATTTTCCGTCAAAACCAAAACTCAAGGTCGGTCTTTGTGCTGTGTGATAACGGTTGCAGACTGTCAGCGGCTATCTGCCAGACAGTCCTAGATCTGCAGTGGTGTACCACAGGGTCGGTTCTATATTCTCTGGTTTAGTGGAGAGATTCAGGGAGTTTTTACATGCCACAGTTTATATTATGGCGTGTTTCCACTGCATGGCATCCGTGTTTAAGTAGATTAGCCAGCAGAAGTTGTAGTTGCAAAATTGCTGCACTTTTCCTTTTGATTGGGTTAGCGCTCACACTGCACTTTGTCAAATATCAATCATTGTAAATAATGTGCTGTATTTTATATAGCGCTTTTCTAGTCTTAACGACTACTCACTCTTTTACATAGTTCAGGAACCATGCAACGTTGACACACCTGCTCATCGCACACATTCACACTCCAATGGCACAGCATCGGGGGAAACTTGGGGTTCAGTGTCTTACCCAAGGACACTTCGATATGGGACTGCAGGGCCAGGGATTGAAGCACCAACCTTCCGATTGGTAGGAAACCGCTGTCTTTGTTGGACAGATTAAGAGAAAGATGAAGCAACAACTAACTTCTAATCACTTGGGTTGTGTGGTTCTGCTTTAGTGTTTGTAATATTCTAATAGAACGAGCCAAACAACGTGAGCAGCTGACAGACAGCGAGCCAAGGAGGGGGCGGGCCAGATGAGACAGATGATGTCACACAGACGACCAGGGATGTGTGCTCACAGTAGCTTATAGATCTTAACATTATCATCTCTTTAATCATGTACAACTCTGTAAATTGAGTAAGAGGTTAAAACTGCAAATGCTTGTTTAGTTTGCTGCCTATATTTGAGTGCTTTCAACTAAAGCGAACTGAACTCTAAAAACCTCTTGGGAGAGAAGAGATACGGTTTGGTTCCCTTTAGAGTTTGAATGAGCTTTTACACCCCCCAATACCAACTGCACCTGACCTGCATCTGACCCAACGCTCCAGGGTTCTGTTCAAATTCAGCAAACTGCTCAGGTGTGAAAGCACCCTAAGATGTTCTGTGCTGTGCCGTGCCACGCGGTGGTCGTGGGTAGTTAGACTCTGTCCTCGAGGCAGGGTGTCACCATGGTGACTTACAACTCTTTCAATGCCATGCTGTCCTATAAAAGATCATCGGTGCTCAGCATGCACTTTCACTCTGTGGCAAAAGAAGACAACCAGCTTCTCTTCCCACATTAAAATATAGCTGTTTTAAAAAAACGTCTTTTCAACACTATCCACATGTCCACCTTTATTGTCCAACGATGGTGTTGGAGAGATTGTTTCCCCTACAAAAAGAGTTTGGAGGGAAGCTCTGTTGACACAAGAACATTGTGAATTTATGATGAAGCGTTCAGTTCCCGAACATGAATTTATTATGAAGCCGTTTGAGACAGACAGACAGAGGAACACAGACATGTTCATTTGTTAAGGAACAGGGGACCAGCTGGGCCCGACATCCCCGTCATCATCCACACACACACACACACACACACACACACACACACACAGACACAGACTGTCATCTGCTGGCGCAGTAAAGTGCTTACTCACCCAACCACAAGATCAGAGCTGAATTATTAACAATCTTATTATTTGACTGGTCCTCCTCCTCATGCATGGACGCGCACGCTTGCATGCAAACTCTGACACACACACACACACGCACACACACACACAGAGCCTAGTGTTTATTCTGTCAGTGTTTCTTCCTTCTTTTGTCCTCCGTATTGTCTCTTCCTTCTCTACCTTTTCTGTCTCTCTGCTCTCTCCACCATGTCTCTCCCTTCTTATCAAGCTGAACAGCTCGTCAGGTTGTTTCAGTCCAGCGGCGAACCGGGAGGTAGAGTGTGACGACTTAAATTAAATCTAACGCCACTATAGGACTCTATGATGAGGACAATTCACTTTGTAGTTTGTAAGGATTTTTTTATTTCCCTTTTCCGTACGTGGAGGAGACCGAGCAGAAGTGAATGTCACAATGGTCATTATTCAACAGTTTCTCACATAGTCCAAGGTAATGTCTTTAAAGGTCTTGTTTTGCATGAAGACGGAAAATTACTTTAGCTACTAATCCATTATTAAAATGGTTTATCAAAATATAGGCAATTATTTTCCTGTCGGTCGACTTATTGATCAGTTGATGATTTGCTGCAGCTCTAAGTTCAACAGCTTGATAAAGCCCAAATTGTTACATGTTCCTGAAAAGAGCGACACTGTAGCTACCTTACTCGCAATTTCCACCAGTTGCAGAAAGGCTGCGTGTCCGCTCCGTGCTCCGCCGTCCGTCATCACCCACCAGGTCCGGATTTGTTGCGGAACGGCTGCGGCCATGACTGCTGAAGTCACGAGGACCCACGTTGAGTCGGGACGCAGCCGTTCCGGAGTGATCCGCAGACGTTCCATGACTGGTGGAAATTAGGAGTTAGATATTGTTGTTAGTGTTGTGCTACTCAAGACCGGTCTCAACCACTTTTTGAAGGTCTTGGTCTCATCTCGGAATCAATCGCATTTTTACTCTGTTTCTTCTCGGATGAAGAGAACTTGGGATTTTATTTCAGGACCTGTCAATACCACAACTGCAGGGATATCACTGCCTGTGCATTGTCTGATTTATTTAGAAACATCATTGCTGTGATTGGATGTAAAACTTCCTGCTTCAAATGCAACAACTTGAGTCAGTTGACTGATTTGAAATTTGCAACTGTCGCAAAATAATCGCCTATATTTTGACAAGCTATTTTTATCATCGATTAGTCACTAAAGTTATTTTTTATGTAGAAATGATCAAAACGCCGCAACATGTGCAACTTTTTACCCCAGTCTCGGAACCTACAAGTCGAACCCACTCGGGAATGTCATTATTAACTTGGCCCCACTGTCATGAATCGGGCTCTAGGCCATCACAAAAACTGGGAAGATACACAAGATGCCAATAATTTGAAGTGTTTATTACCAAAAGTATAAGGTGTGGAAATCAGTAGCATCCCTAGTGTTAATGTGGATGTGTGTAAAATGTGTGTAGGGGGATTGAATGCAAAAATGATCAATAGAACAAACAAAATAGAAGCAGGGCTTTTGGTGTTGGCAGAGTAGGGAGAGCAAAGAATGGCCAAAGTCCAAGAAGCGGGGCCTTTTTTTCTCCAACCATCAGAAGAAACTTTGAACAAAGTTGTACAGTGTTATAACAACTAGACGCACAGCCAGCAAGGGCCGTCACAGGAGGCAAAGTAGTGTTGTTGCACACATGCCACAGAAAGTACACTTTGCGGCTACCAATATCTTCTAGCCCCACCCTTACACCAACATTTCCATTTATAGCCCATATAAGATCTTCCATGACTTAATGCCATGACATCTCCTGAGATCATGCTCACTGGAGGAGAAGCCTGTAGAATCTGGTGATTCATCGCCGGTGAAAACTAGCTTCTCTAGTTTCAGCATCACTCCTGCCTGAGATCACTTGGGAATAGAGGAATCGTTTGTACATGTTTTGTTTCTTCCAAAAGTTCATATTTTTGGGTTGTAATAATTAGTGGAACCTGTAGAAGCCACTACCAGTGCATCACTCTGGGTGTTGTCTGCCACGGCTGCATATATAGTGGCATCCTAATGGCCTCTGAAGGGGGTTAGTGGACCTGGAACAGTGACTTCATACCCCAGTGTTCCCCAGGGAGAGAGTGAGCGGTGTCCCAGAGGTTAGTATATGTTTACCTACAGTATGCAGCGACACTAGATGGATTTATACTTCTGCGGGGCTCTATGCAGAGCTTTCATGTTGTTTATGGAAAGGAGAACCAGGATATGAGTCGGGGGATATCATCATACAATGTTATTGCAATTTTGAACATATTGAAATATTTTGCGATATAGTGCAAAATTTATAGTGCAATTTATAACCTTTTTTTCCAACTTCAAATTTTTCCCAGTTTCAAATGACGTCCCCAAAAGGAAACTTTGTCAACATCTGTTTTATCGACAAAGATACAGTACATTTCTCTGTTTGTTCATATCACTTCAATTTTATTGCTGCAAAATGGAATTATCGAGCAGAAAAAACGACCAACACATAAATAATAAAAGATCCATACAATATAATAATAATACACCTGTGTATCGATACAATATTGCCGCTGAAAATATCGTGATACTATGCTGTATTGATTTTCTTTTCCCCAGCCGTTGGTAGTTGGGAACGGAGAAAGGACCGAGTTAACAGCTGGACTAGACCTTCTGTTGTCAGTGCAAGAGCAAAGAGTGTGTGTGTGTGTGTGTGTGTGTGTGTGTGTGTTTACCTTGCCAATGCCCTTCAGTGCAACGGGTTGTTCTTACGCTCACTTACCTCCCCTCGCCTCCCGCTCCGTACAAACACACCCAACTAAAAAGACACACACTTGAACCGTGCCAGTTAGTCATTACGAGATAAGGAATTCCTGCTGAGGGAATACAGACACACACACACACACACACACACACACTCTCTCTCTCTCTCTCTCTCTCTCTCTCTCTCTCTCTCTCTCTCTCTTTCTCTTTCATCCACACAGATGAGCAGTAATTGAAGGGTGATGAAAACAGCAGTGTTTGTTTTAGCATGGAGAGAGAAAGATGGAGGGGCAGAGTCTCAGCTGCTGACGAAGGCTCCGGCTCGGCTTCACACACCAAATGGCCCTTTGTAAGATTGTTGAGGCAGACAGCAAATATCAGAGGCACACGGCTGTCAACAGACCAACAGAGGTGCTAACACGGGCGATGTGAGGGGAATCCCAAGCTGTGAGCCACAGAAAGGAAAAGAAGATCTCTTTATTCTGTTTTTGGTTGAACAGCCCACAGACAGCTCGGGCCATCTTGTTTCTGACCTGATCTCTCCTGAGTCCGCCAGGGGTCTGGACTTTCAATCCGTTTTTCTGATTCATGCACATGGATTAGGAATTCGTTCCCGCCAGTTACACGTGTGTGTGTGCATGAATTGACAAGATAATTAACTAGCGTTAAAGTTTATATTGGAAGTCACAGTTTGAAAAGAAACAAGATTAATTCAAGGTCCACTTACTGTGTTATTGTTGTCCCGGAGCTTTTTTGGTCATAGATACACAGACGCTGCCTTGACTGTGTCAGCCCGTTGCTGCGACACGCAGTAAGGACTGAGTCTTGGTTTATGGGGCGCATGCTGAGCTACCGGGGCGCCCCAACGCCGCCGCCATCTCGACCGGGCAAGACTAGTATGTAATCAAATAGATTACATTCAAGTTGACATTGGAAGGCGTAGTTAAAAAAAAAAAACTTAACTCCAACTTATTGTTTTCCGGAGTTTTCAACTCCTCCTCTTCATCAGCGTATTGAGTTTGGCGACAAATTCTGGGTTGTGTGTGTGTGTGTGTGTGTGTGTGTGTGTGTGTGTGTGTGTGTGTGTGTGTG
>NC_048414.1:28111494-28113994 GCF_013103735.1 Etheostoma cragini
TCTGTTAAGACCCCTGCACTGCTGCTTGGTGCCTGTGTGTGTGTGTGTGTGTGTGTGTGTGTGTGCGTGTGCGTGTGCGTGTGTGCGCGTGTGTGTGGGGCCACATAGCTGGCATGGCACTCAAAGGCTGTGGCTCCAACTGTTTTTGTTTTTTCCTCCACGTCTTTGTCTCTCTCTCTTTGTGATCCCGAGCAGCAGTGTCACACTTCACCAGGAGTTACAGGGAGTTGAAATCTATGTTGCAGTAACCTTGGTTCTGTCGGTGGTTGCTTCTGACAATAAACACATCAGATTTAAAGTGCCGTTTACCCATAAACACACGGTATGTGTCTCACCTCCCTACCTTTATCCGTCTCTGAGATGTCTGTCCCCATCCAATGGAGGGGAATCACATGTTGTGTGTGCAGCATCATATCTTTTCAGAGAGATTGTAACACAAATGTGTGCATGACGCATAAAACCACTCATTTGTTTTTATCATTTGTGCGTGCAGTATCTTCCCCTGCACATCCTTTTTGTACACACAGACGGCTGTCAAGTCTTCATTCATAAACTCAATTTAATCTACTTTATTTATATAGCATGATTTTAACAAAACACAAGGTTTCCAAAGTGCAGCACAAAAAGATAATACAGAATAAATAGATAACACAATAAAAGCACAGTAAAAAATATAAGGTACAATTACGTGAATACAATAAAATGCACCGCCAGCATATGATAAAGGTATACACTAGCTGGTGTTAAAAGCCAAAGAAAAGATTGAAAAAGAAAAGCTATATCTACAAATTTTCCAAATTAGTCATTTTTGTCCCCACGCATATCGATATTTATGTAGAACGCAGCAAAACTATGCGCTGATTGATGAACTCAGTCCTTGCTTTGCTTTGAGGAATGATTTGACTGTACACATACAGTATGTAGCTGACGGTGTTCTCCTCCGTCCGCCGGTACCAAGCAGGAGCAGAGATGAGGATCTGAAGCAGTTCAGACTCACCACCCAACCATCCGGCTGTAATTAGGCCTCCCTCTATTTATACCCCATTTTCTCTTTCAACTCCACATCTGTGCTGTGAAGATTTATGTTTTCCCCGCTGCAGCTACATGTATAGAAAGTCTATTTTCCACCGTGTGGTTACAGCGGTCATTCTGAAGTTGGAAGATTGGACTTCATGTGAGAATGTGCTGTATTTACCACCAGATAGGACAAACTGGGATTTCTTCCTGCTTTTTGTTTTGAAGACCAAAAGCCCACGCCCTGGTTTCTCGTCAACTGTCCTTTTCTCATCGGCTTAAAGCAGGGAAAGAGAAAGAAAGAGAGGGAGGGGGGGGGGTGCTGCTGGGAAGGAGGGAGGGACATAGCTCGGAGCAAAGGTCATCTCTTGAACAATGACTTCTGCTTGACGTAATCATACAAATGGAACAAAAGAGTGAGCATCCCAGCTAGTGCCACACACTCTGTCTAGCGTGTGTGTGTGTGTGTGTGTGTGTGTGTGTATGTATTTGCATGTAGAGGAATTCTCCCTCACTGAGTCCTCATAAGTGCATGTGTGGAAGGCGTTTTATTGTCGGCAGGTCAGCGTAGCTGCAGCTTTTACGAGGCCACAGATTTATTCTGAGTACACGACACAGAGTATTTTCGTTGGTGGATATGTAGGTCAGTAAATGGGAAAGAATACAGCCGCCCCCCGGGCCAGGGTTCTGTGATGCCACATACAAAATAGGGATGAACAGGGCCTTGGTGCAGCTGTGTGCTGGCTGTCATTCAGTCCTGTCCGTGTATTGGGCTTGTCAGAGAATCAACGTGACAGTCACAGTCAATTCCAATTCCAGAAAATGCATGTGGGTGCATATGGGAACACCTGTAAAAGGATGGCGAGGATCAGAAGAAGGGTCCCTGGAAGGAAGAGCAGGAAACCGATCTAAAAGACTCAAACTTAACTCCGTAGTATAAAGCAGTGGTCCCAAGCTTTGGTCTGTGGTACCCCCGAAGCCCTGTCGCATATCACGTACCCCCGTTATCGATTCCCAATGTACGTTCTAAATGTGAAACGCAAATTATATAAAAGTGAATATTTTAAATTTTTTCACTCAACCGAAGGGTCCATATTTAGGTTGGTGGTCAGCAATCATACTACTACTTGTGAAGCTACATGTTTCAACCATTTATACGTTATGTTTAGCTATTTATATCTACCATCTATCCATTACTCTTAAAGGTCCCCTGACATGGTGCTCTTTCGATGATTTTATAAAGACCTTAGTGGTCCCCTAATGCTGTATCTGAAGTCTCTTTTATATAAACCTTAGTGGTCCCCTAATACTGTATCTGAAGTCTCTTTTATATAGACCTTAGTGGTCCCCTAATACTGTATCTGAAGTCTCTTTTATATAGACCTTAGTGGTCCCCTAATACTGTATCTGAAGTCTCTTTCCCAAAATTCAGCCTTGCTGCAGATTTCCAGCCACTAGCCAGTCCCACAATGAACTTTCCTTAGTC
>NC_048414.1:28117727-28125100 GCF_013103735.1 Etheostoma cragini
GGGGGGGGGGGTGTTAAAAGACGGACATTTCCTCAATAAGCCTACTGTCTCATATATGGGAACAAATCCACTCTGGTTTACATTCTCTTTGCTTCTTCTTCTTCACCTCCTTTTTCCTCTTCTCCTTTCTGCCTTTTATCCACCTTTCCCCATTTTTTGTTCCCTCCTCTGCCTTCTTTACATACAGTTTCTTCTTTTTTTCCGCTCCTCTTCCCTTCTCTTTATTGCCTTTTATTTGTCTATTCCCTCCTGTTTCCCTTTTCTTTCCCTGACTTTACCCTCCTCCCTCTGTCATCTTTTGCACATGTTTTCTTGCTTTTTCCTCTCCTTTATTTAATCTTTCTCTTTCCTGCATCAATCTTTTCTTCTCTTGTACCTCTAACATGCAAATTTTGATTCATCCACTCCTGAGGTTATGAATTTGAGTATTGAATGACAAAGCAAGAGGCCATTCGGTCAGTGCGTAAAAAGAATCAAATTCAGTATACTATTAACTAAAGTTGAATTAACTATTAATTTAGGATTTATTAATGATGGTATTTAAAGTGTGACCAGGTACAAGCCGGCCGCATGTATGCTGCAATCTTTTGTCTTTTCGTCATTTTATATCACTAGAATAGCAACAAACATGTAGGTTGACGTGTGAATGTGTGATTGGTGTGTGTAACCTGTTGATGTGTGCAACGTGTGGTTGGTGTGTGTAACATGTAGATGTGTTTAACACATGATGGTGTATGTAACATGTTGATGTGTGTATGATGTGTGTAACATGTAATTGATGTGTGTTTACATGTTGATGTATGTAACCTGTACCGATGTGTGTAACATGTGATTGGTGTGTGGAATATGTTGTGTGTAATGTGTGATTGGTGTGTGTGTAACATGTTGATGTGTATAACGTGTGATTTGTGTGTAACGTGTGATTGGTGTGTGTAACATGTTGATGTGTGTAACGTGTGATTGGTGTCTGTAACATGTTGACGTGTGTGATGTGTGTAACCCGTACTGATGTGTGTTACATGTGATTGATGGGTTTCTTGTGTCTGTGTTCAGGTGTATGACACTCCTCCAATGGTGGTGAAGGGGCCCCCTAGTGGTCGGGATATATATGACACGCCAGCGAGCACGGACAAGAACGCACAGCAGACGGTGAGCTGACGGGGTTTTAATGTTCCACATGTACACACACACACACACACACATGCAAACACAACATATTTATGTGTGTACATCCTGCTATATCCTTACTGCCAATATCATATAAATCATTGGTCAAGGGTGCTAATTTCTGAAGCTTTAAATATCTTGTGCCTCCATTCAGTCATTTTCTCTGGCGTCTCCTTTTAAATGTCCCTTATGTCCCTATATATATATTTATATATATATATATATATATATATATATATATATAGTTGTGTTCTGCATGTTCTCATATAAGGTGTCACATACATAAAGTTTAGTTGCGTTACTTTAATATTTCATATAATATTTGAACATTTCTCTCCCTCTCTCTGTTCAGGTCTACGACTTCCCGCCGTCTGTCAGTAAAGACGTCCCTGATGCCCAGCCAATCAGAGAGGAGACCTACGACGTACCGCCCCACTTTGCCAAACTCAAGCCGGCCCCCGTCCCGGCGGGCCAGTACCCGCACAACAACCTCGACGACGACGACGACGAGCCGCCCATTCCCGAGGACGTGTATGACGTGCCGCCCCCCATCCTGACTGACAAGCATTACCGTGGCAACATGGGCGGAGTCAGCCAGGCCCCCCAGGAGATCTACGACATCCCAGCCAGCCTGCGGACCGGGGGGCACCCCCCCGCCCACGACGTCTACGACTTCCCCCGGGAGCGAGAGGAGAAAGGGGGAGACAGGGGGGACCACTACATCTACGATGTCCCACCACAGGTAGGACACTTAAAGAGACAGTCCCACATTCTTTCTGACTCAACCAGAGATGACAACCGGGTCAACTCACAGTTACTGCATGAGGGCCACCAAATTATTGATTGATTTTTCAAAGTTTTTAAAAAGACAAAGATACAACAGCAAGAACGCCAGGTCAGCACCGGATTTGTAGGCTTCTGTTTGTCTCTGTCTCTGTCCGACAAAGCTGGGTCGGAAAAAAGTGTGAAAAACTCCATCGCTGCCCTCTTCTATACAGAGACACTAGTACAGATCTACAGAGACACAGATACAGATACACAGAGACACTAGTACAGATCTAAAGAGACACAGATACACAGAGACACAGATACAGATATACAGAGACACTAGTACAGATATACAGAGACACAGATACAGATATACAGAGACACAGATACAGATATACAGAGACACAGATACAGATATACAGAGACACAGATACAGATCTACAGAGACACAGATACAGAGACACAGATACAGATATACAGAGACACAGATACAGATACACAGAGACACAGATACAGATATACAGAGACACTAGTACAGATCTACAGAGACACAGATACAGATCTACAGAGACACAGATACCGATACACAGAGACACAGATACAGATATACAGAGACACAGATACAGATATACAGAGACACTAGTACAGATATACAGAGACACAGATACAGATATACAGAGACACAGATACAGATATACAGAGACACAGATACAGATATACAGAGACACTGATACAGATATACAGAGACACTGATACAGATATACAGAGACACTGATACAGATATACAGAGACACTGATACAGATATACAGAGACACTAGTACAGATCTACAGAGACACTAGTACAGATATACAGAGACACAGATACAGATATACAGAGACACAGATACAGATACACAGAGACACAGATACAGATATACAGAGACACTAATACAGATATACAGAGACAGTGATACAGATATACAGAGACACTGAGACAGATATACAGATATACAGATATACAGAGACACAGATACAGATATACAGAGACAGTGATACAGATATACAGAGACACTGAGACAGATATACAGAGACACTGAGACAGATATACAGAGACACTGAGACAGATATACAAAAATTTGATTCATAATGATTATAGCAGTTGGCATGATTCGCCGTATTGTAACTTATACTAACAATAAAGATAAAAGAACTATGACTAGAACTAATAGTTGTGGCAGTGCAGGGCGTAGCAGGGCATCAAGCAGGACCGCGGCAGCAGCTGCCAGTGCAGGGTGAGCCTTATCTCCCAATTGCATCCTGCGTTGATCCAGAGAGTCTCCACGTCATTTCAGTCCTGATCCTTGTCTTTCAGGTTGTGCGGGATGCCCAGTCCACAAGCGAGGACCTCACCTTGTCCTTCAAGCGGCTGTCTGCCTCGAGCACAGGAAGCACCCGGAGCAACCACTCGGCTTCCTCCTTGGACATGGTCCCTGTCCGTGACACCTCCACCTCCTCCGCCTCCACCCTTCCTGCCCCGGGGAAACCCCTGGTCCTGGACTTGGAACAGGCCATGGAGCGTCTATCTCGCCTCCAGCAAGCCGTTGAGTCCAGCGTGTCCCTCATGATGTCCTTCATCACAGGGAACTGGAGAAGCCCTCCTCACCTGGAAGGGAACCTCCCGGCCATTCATCAAGCGGCTGACCGGGTGCGCTCCACCGTCCGGGACTTCCTGGAATTTGCGCGTGGCGCTGTGGCCAACTCCGCCCAGGCCACGGACCGCTCTCTGCACGCCAAGCTAGGCCGCCAGGTGGGCAAGATGGAGGAGGTCTTCCAGAGTTTCATTGTAAACAGTCAGGGTTTAGACGCCATTTCCTGGTCGCACGCCGCACTCACGGCGCCGCCGGCAGGAGGGGACGACTTAGACCGGCTGATCATGACGGCGCGCGGCATCCCCGACGACGCCAAGCAGCTCGCCTCCTTCCTCCACGGCAACGCGTCGCTGCTCTTCAAACGGACCCGGCAGCAGCAGCAGCAGCCCCTTCCACCGATCCCGGGGGATGTCAGCGGTCACATGACAGGATCAGGAAGTGGGAGTTATCAGGGGGGGGAGCGGGTGCACATTCAGTCACGGCCCCTCCCCTCTCCGCCAAAGTTTACCGCTGCAGAGGAAGAGGAAGGTGTAGACAGGCCGTACGGGAGCACAGAGGAAGGCTGGATGGAGGACTATGACTACGTACATCTGCAGGTACACACACAGAAACACACACACACACTTTTATTTATTTACTAATGATTTACTAATCCTACAGTTTTAGTCAGGACACTTGTTTAAACTCACTTTAGCTCGGCTGTGTGACTCAGTTCTAAGAACGGGGGCGAGGTGGAGGGTGGGAGTGTGGCCTTGACCAACTGCCCCTTTGCCCGTTTGAACGACAGGATGTCTCTCTTTCATGGGGGGGGCAAATTCTCTGGGGGGGCAAAGCCGAGAAAGGGGAGGTAACCTTGCTCCTTATGACCTCATAAGGAGCAAGATTCCAGATCGGCCCATCTGAGATTTCATTTTCTCAAAGGCAAAGCAGGATCAGGTAGTTCTCAAGCTGTGGTGTGTTTGTGTGTGTGTGTGTGTGTGTGTGTGTGTGTGTGTGTGTGTGTGTGTGTGTGTGTGTGTGTGTGTGTGTGTGTGCAACTGTGTACAGACATGTGTCATCAGTTTGTCACCATTAGAGGGAGACAGAGGCTGAGTGCTACTTGTGATCAAGCTGTTTTAAGTAGACGTGTGCGTGTGCGTGTGTGTCTGCGCGTGCGTGTGTGCGCGTGCATGTGTGTACACAAGTGGTGTAACAACCGTGTCTGTGTGTTGATCCTTCAGGGAAAAGAAGAGTTTGAGAAGAACCAAAAACAGCTGCTGGAGAAGGGCAACATCAACAGACACAAGACACAACTGGAACATCAACAGGTACCTGTCTGTCATGTCAAGATTTTCTATATTTATATATACATCATAAAAGAAGTAATGTCTAATGACACTTTGCACACAGAGCAGGTCTACACAACACTCTGCAATTCATTCATGTTACTGTGTAGTCTATAACAGTGGTTCCCAAAGTGTGTGTGGGTGGGGGGGGGTCCCCAGCAACAAGGGGAATCATTTTTTCACATAATTTCATCCATAACTATCACAATGACAGACTATTTGGGGTTTCATACACAATAAAAACATCTTAGAAGCATCATCATTTATTGACCCTCCTGTTGTCCCCCCATTTTCAAAAAGCTTCCTTCCCCCTCTCTCTCACCTAGCTGTCCTTTTAAAAAAAGGCAGAAAAGCCCAAAAAATAAAAAACATAAGGTAAAATAATCTTTAAAAAAGAAAGAATCCTTGTTGTTTACAAACAAAAGAACTGAGAGATATTCTCTCCTTCCTCTTCCTCTCCTTCCAGATTAAACAGTTTGAGCGGCTGGAGCAGGAAGTCAACCGGCCAATCAACAACGACATGACGGGCTGGGTCCCCGTGGCCAACCAGCAGACCCCCAACGGCTCCGGAGGCCCCGCCTCCTCCAAGCTGTGCCACGGTGACCGCCAGCTGCTCCTCTTCTACCAGGAGCAGTGTGAACAGAACGTCACCACGGTGACCAACGCCATCGACGCCTTCTTCACCGCCGTCAGCTCCAACCAGCCGCCCAAGATCTTCGTGGCGCACAGCAAGTTCGTCATCCTCAGCGCCCACAAGCTGGTGTTCATCGGCGACACGCTGTCGCGGCAGGCCAAGTCGCCGGAGGTACGGGGCCACGTGGCGCAGAGCAGCAACGCGCTCTGCGAGAAACTCAAAGACATCGTGATCAGCACCAAGACGGCGGCGCTGCAATACCCCTCCCCCGGCGCGGCGCGCGACATGACTGAGAGGGTTAGGGAGCTGGCGGGCTGTACGCAGCACTTCAGGATGGTGCTGGGGCAGCTGCTGGTGATGTAGGGAGGGTGGGGCCAGGGGGTGGGGCACACCAAACCGGGACCCAAACTGACATGTCCTGGAAACACCATGGATCTATCAAATAAATAAAAAACTGGATACAGCGTTCGAGGCGGGGCCCCGTTCATTCCTATGAGAGTTGCTCAGTAGAGCATGAAGCCAAAAAAATGTCCCCTTGTGGGTCTAAAATGACCTGGATGGTCTTCACTGTGGGGCCCAGAGAACAGACCGCAGACCTCTGCTGGCCGAGCCGGCATCTTCCGGGTTAGCGCTTACTAGAATGCCGATTAAATGGTTTAATTGTGCCACTTTTCCAACTGTAATCAGGGCCGAAGGGATCAAACTGGCATGGTGAAACGAGTCATTTCGCAGGGATTGTCGCTCAAAAAGATGTCTCCACTGATTTCCAAACGTCTCTTTGTCCATGTTAGTCCACGGGGGGGGGGGGGTCTTTTTGGGCTCCATGGCATCACGTGTCAGACACTGAAGTTGCACTTCCAGCGTTAGCTTGCTATGTGAAATTGGCTTGCAAGCCCGTTGCCCCTGGGGGTGGGGGGGCGACCTGTGACCTGGAGCCCTGTGGAGTACTGCAGGAAACCCCCCCCCCCCCCCCCCCCTATCATCCACACTCTGCTCCCCCCCCCACCTCTCCTTCCACTGGGACCATCCTTCCCCTATCCCTCCTTCCTCCGCGCGCTTTTTATTCTCGACAAAACTCAAAGGAGCATTTTGTCTTCAGTGGGCTGGGCCGATGGTTGTAAAATAATCATTGTAAATATTTAAGTTACCTATTTAGTCCGAAAACCGGAAAGAAAAAAGACTTCCAGTATATAAATATAAATATATGTTTGTTTTTTTGAGAGAAAGAAAAGGTGAAAACATGAGTGTAGTTTTTAGACATTATCAATAATTGTTATTATTATTATTATTATTGCTATAGCCTACCGTATAATTCAGGCCCTGGTTCTTGATCCGTGTATTATTATTGATATGGATGTGTAAATTCCAGATGATATGTATGACTGTATGTTGTAGTACATCTATGCTCTTCTCCATCCCTGACAAAAGGCACACTTTCCAAAAAGCACTGGAGCACACGGCCATCTTTAAAGGTCACATGACTGACCGACTCTTCCTCATGCTGCCATGTGTCCGGTGTGTTGGAGCAGTATGTTACCCCCCCTGATTTCAGTCCACCAGTGTATGTCCATGCATACCGGTACAGTTATTAAAGATGATCCAGTGCCCTCTCAGTGGCTTTTTGGGAAAACTATATGTAGGTTGTTTTGTAAGACGCATGTATTAGAGAAGAGGAGTGTAAAAGGTTAAACACTAGAACTGAAATTAAACCTTCTTTCTTCTTTTCTCTGACACTGTGACATTCTTGACAATTGCACAGGATTCACCTGAAGACGTCTGAAACTGTCTTTCTACATAAATCTAGTTCTGGTTAATTGTCCAATGACATGCTTCTTTTGGATGCTTTATAT
>NC_048414.1:28125200-28128239 GCF_013103735.1 Etheostoma cragini
CAGACAGCTAGCTAGACTATCTGTCCAATCTGAGGACTATGGTTACCTGGTCCTCAGATCTCTGCAGGGTAAATCTGTCCAATCAGAGTTTTCCGTTGACAACTAAAACTACTTCTGAACGTATACATATTCCACCAAAACTAGTTCCTTCCTGAGACTATTTTGCAGAGACACCATGGCTACGTCCGGCGCTTAGCCCCGCCCAATACGACTGCGATTGGTTTAAAGAAAGGTTTTCCTCCCATCCCAGAATGCTGTGTGGACTATCCAGATCTTCCTGTGGATGAAGGTCTGGACATGTGAGACTTATTCCAACCTAGGACTTAATATTATCCCGGATACTTCTAAACCTTAAAGCCAAATATCTCATCATAGAGAAGTGGAAAAGATCTGGCTTTGCAAATATTTCCCCATCAGTACTTAAATCGTATTTTATTTTTCGTAAAGTCTTGAGTGCAGTTCAGTAGTCGTTGCTTTTGACTTCAGATTCTCAGCAGAAAGGATGCGTTAGATATATTAGATTTCCTGCTATTATTTGGTTAGGGTTTTGTTTTGTCTTAGTGGACACGCAGCTGCTTCTGCAGATCCTAATCACTGCCTTGAAATCAACAGACACAATTTAGCCAAAAAAAAGCTTTTAATTTGTCTTCCAGATGCCAGACTTTCTTTATTTATGTTTGTATGGTGGTCATAGGCCTGGCGTGGTTGCCGCGGTGACAGCTACCAGGGGATTGTGTTGCCCTGCCAGTCCAAAAGCATCCCACAGTCTTTGTTGCTGAGTGAGGACATGGTGCTGAGCATGCCGAGCACACTGTCCGGGGGGTCCAAAGGAGCCTGGGGGGGACGAGACACACAAACACACACACACACACACACACACATACACACACAGAGAGGTACGTCATTGAAACCACGGTGAGACGGCTGCAGCATTCACTTCACCACCACGTACAGTATATCTCATCATGGGGAAGGCTGAGAAACTCCAAATTAGGTTTTTTATTACCAGCAATTGTAAGACTTGACATAATTATCGTGGCAAATACATATGATTATTGGTTGAATTGTAGTTGGCAATCTTAAAAAAACTAGTTTCTCTCTGGATGTAACACTCATGTTGTTACGTTTTCAAAACGTCTATATCAGAAATATGGGTTTCTTTTCAACCAAATTTCCCCAAAAGTATGCGCGTTTGCAAGTACTTGATCATTGCTTTCATTGAATTCACTGATTCTTGTCCAAATGATAAATCAATTCAAAATTAGGTACAAGTTTTCGTAACCCTTGTGTTGTCCTCCCGGGTCAAAAACAGACAAAAAACTGACATTTTTGTCCCTTTTTCTGACTTTTTTCAGTTTTTTCCAACACCACCTGACTACCACTAGTTTTACACTGGATACTTTTTGGAATTCAACAGCTTTAGTTACTAGTTACTTTAGTTACTCCACTACATTCACCTGACAGCTTTAGTTACTAGTTACTTTAGTTACTAGTTACTTTACACATTAAGATTCCTGCACACAGAACACATGTAGTTTATAATATAAACTATTATTATACAGTAACCTAGCAACAATATGACGGCCTCCAGGTCCAGCTAAGATGATGAGACCATTAAACACACAGCTGGTTGGATCCTGCACAGCTTCTAAAATAGGAGGATTTTTCTGCATTTACAGTGCATGAATTTTACAATAACAGTGTGCTATTAGTACTTTTACATAAGTAAAGGCTCTGGATACTACTTCCACCACTGTTTATCGAAGGCTTTTTTGGGGAAGACAGTTTCACCGTATTATATGTTATCTACCATAGGTGCATACAAAAGGTCACTGTTGCAGCTATTCCCCCCCCCCCCCCCCCCCCCCCCCCCCCCCCCCCCCCGCACACCCCCCCCATCGCCTCACCTGTCTTCCGCCCATCTGGGTGCGCACCCAGCCAGGGTGGATGGCTGTGACCAGGATGTTGAGACTCTTGAAGTCCTCAGCTTGACAGCGAGTCAGCATGTTCAGGGCTGCCTGAGACCAACAGACACTGTAAAGCTGTTGTGTGTATGTTTGCAAATGTGTGTGTGTGTGTGTGTATGTGTCTCTGTCTATCTATGTATGTATCTTTCTATGTATGTATGTACCTATCTATCTATCTGTCTATCACAAAACAAGGGAGCTATGTTGCACAAACATTCAGTGATTCAAAAATTCCCAACCCCTTTAATTGAAGCAGATTATCTTCTGTGTTAATGACGTCCCTGCAAATTCAACCGTTTTACCGCTAAATATTGTATTAAAACACGTTAGTATTCTGTGTAACAGTATTCTGTGTTACTATACAACCATGATAGCTGGCGGACTAGGACCCAGGATGTCTGGACCATGGGAGACAGACCATGTTTTCAGGGCCTCTGTTTGGGCATTTATATCTCTATTGCTATGCTATTAATTAAAAATTGTTCTTTTTCACATATCAAATTGTAGATTGAGTGTAAGTAGCTGGCACCTTGCTGGTCCTGTAAGGATACATCTGTGCCAGACCAAAGGTTTCTGGACATTTCTCGATGGAGGCGAGGAGCGTAGAGATGTTGATGATGGCCGACCTCCTGCAGGACATTTTATCACCTGAGAGAGACAACGAGACTGGCGCCATAACATAGGAATAATAATTATAGTACTAACTATAATGTAATAATAGGAATTTGCAGCATGTCCTTATGAGTGTGTGTGTGTAAATCAGGTCAAGCTGTTTCCATTTCATTACCCTCTCCAGGCGACTTCATCTCCGCTGCTCTCTGGAGGAGGGTAAGAAGCATCTGAGGAGATATGTAATACTTTATGAATCTGAGTGCCACCATACACAGAGAGCAGGTAAGGTCGCTGATGTGGTGTTTATGTCTGAACAACGCCTGTCAGGCTGTAGCTAGTCTCACGTGTCCAGAGGGTCTGATTAGTCCACACAGCATTCCTCGATTGGACAGATAGTCTAGCAAGCTGTCTGGATTTACCCTGCAGAGACCTGAGGACCAGGTAACCATAGTCCTCAGAT
>NC_048414.1:28128339-28166501 GCF_013103735.1 Etheostoma cragini
CTGGATTTACCCTGCAGAGATCTGAGGACCAGGTAACCATAGTCCTCAGATTGGACAGATAGTCTAGCTTGCTGTCTGCATTTACCTTACTTCTAATTATTATTAACAGTAGTATTATTGGCTGATATTATAGACAGTATACACATCCTTTTCCATGCAAGATGAACAGGTACAGATTGTAGGACAATAACAGACATCATCGGCGTCTTTGTTTTACCTCTTTGCTAAAATTGTAAAATGAACAGTGAAAATGCCAGTGTAGAATAAAACTATACTATGAAGAATATACATAGAAAATCAGGGAGATACATAATCTGGATTGGCTTTGTTATGTACTTCCATGTTTCTTTACAGTCAGATGTAAATAGGCTATATATCATGATTTATTGGAGAAAATCCAAGCAATTTTATGTAAAATCAGACATTCAGCATCCTTATATAGACCAGAAGGAATGGTGATTTGGTTCATAAGCACATTTTCAGACCGCAATGATTTAACTGCAGTCAACAGGCTCCTTAGATCGAATCAGTGAATAGTGACTAGCAGGGTCCCCCCTACAAGATTTATGTATGAATATAAATATATAAATATATCCATGTCATGCATATTATATTATGTCATGCAACAGCTGAATTAAGGTACTGGACCCTTTTTTTGATCCAATTCGGGCACTACCTACCATATGAATCAACTTTTGCTTGATGCACACATGTACTTAAATTAAAATAATGTAAAAATCTCTTTAAATGTGCTTAGCTGACCCCCATCTGTTCCTGTCTTCTTCTTCTTTTCTTTAACTGTTTTGCATTCTGTTAGTGTGTGTAATCAGTCAGTGACGTACGCACATGCATGATGATTGCCAACACAAGACATGCGTGCATGGGCAGGGTTGTGGTCAGATGTTGCAAGAAAACAGCAGTTCCAGCTTTTTATCACTAGATGTCGATTTCCATCTGTTTCTATCTGTTTCTATCTGTTTCTGTCTATGTAGTCTACCTGCATCAGTGTGTGTCTGCGTGCACACTGAGCACAGAGAACACAAACCAACCTTTGCAATGAGAAACGGTCCGACCACATTGGTTTCGTACACGGCCATCATGTCCTCCTTCCCGGTGGCGGACAACGGTGCTGGTGAGAGGGGTTTGTTGATAGCAGCGTTGTTGATGAGGAGGTTCAGCCCCCCATCCCCGATCTGGTCCTTCACAGCCTGGACCGCAGCCGAGATACTGTCCTCGTCTGACATGTCTGCACAAACACACACACACACACAAGCACGCACACACAGATAAACAAACACACACACACACACGTACAGACACACATAGACACATGCGTGTGAGCACACACACACACACACACACACATACACACAGATAAACAGACACGCACAGACACATACAGACACACATGTATACAAACACACACACCCACACACAAAGACGCACCCACAGATAAACAGACAAGCACACACACACACACATACACACACACACACAAGCACGCACCCACAGATAAACAGACACGCACACACACGTAAAGACACACAGATACAAACACACACAAAGATGCACGCACACGAGCACATGCAAGCACACACAGAAAAACAAACACACACCCACACACACAAATTACTCATCCACATGTAGTGTACTACACATTCAGACCAGAGGTGTGTTACTGAGTGAAAGTTCAGATTTGTGTTTGTAAGTTGTCACATCGTGTTCCACAGTGTTCCCATCAAGTCAACACGCTCTCGCATCGTGCAGCAGATTTACCTCAGACTAGTTTGTCATTACAGTTTTTTTAAATCACTTTGCAACTCATTTCAGAACCTAGGTGTTTTTTTTCATTTTTCACAAAACTCCAAACGGTCATCACTTGTTACCCAGGCTGTCCAATGTTCAAAACATCGCTTTGTGCAATCATATCTTTACAGAAATCTTTCACATGCACAATCATTCATGCACTAATTAATTGTGAAAAAACATTGAAACATTACTTTAGATCACCCACACACAAGCTACCTTCATACACTCTAAGTAAAAAATCCGTAAAATAACAGAAACAGTACTTGCAGCTCATTACCCGAACTTTCTACCATAATTTAAAAACAGAAAATTTGTTTGTTAAAATTTACAGTCATACAACTGTTGATTTACAGATATTTCGTAGAGTGTACAATCATTAAATATTGTAATACAAAATAGGTGTTACATGTTTCATTATGCTACTAGATGAAAATGCATCCCTGTAAAGCAGTGCAGTAGTAGAGAGAATACTACAGACACAGTGGGATCATTGAACACAATCTGTACTGTATTGTTGAAAAACAATACAGTACTGAAACTTTTCATGATTTAATATGGTTTCTGTCTCTATACAACATACACACATACATACACACATACATACAGTACACACATACATACATAAAGTACACACAACAAGAGTAATGCAACAATTACTCACCATTTCGAGTAGTTGTATAGATAGTTAGATCAATGTAGTTAAATGAATAGACAATCATTTGAAATGTAATGTGTGAGTAGCTTTTTGAAGTAGTAGTACTTGTATGTAAAGTTGTGTCCTAGTGAACAGGTGATTTGTGTTAAATGAACAAATTATTTTAGGTTTATGTGTATTGGATCCAACCAATTGAAAGAAGTGTTGCATGTGTGAACTTTAATCATTGGTTGTGAGTTTTGTGTCTAATGTTTTGAAAAATGGCATCTAGGTTCTGAAATTAGTCCCAAATTGATTGTAATAAACTGTAAAATAACCATTAAAAAATGGTTTGTAAAAAAAATATCATCATCGTCTGAGCACCTTAATGTGCATTATTACTTGTGGAAAAAATGTTGCCAGGTTTATATTTTTTTAGTTATTTTACATGACAAGAAAGAGAAAAATCTTACATAACAAGGAAGTATAAAATGAATTGTAATGTGAGTTAATGCCATCCAGATTCCTCTTTTGTTGCGACATATTGTTCAGGTTTGTCACTATTGTTCTCTATTGTGCCTACAAAACAAACGTTGACTGTGGTGAGCACACCCTGGGTAAGGTATGGTTATGGTTAGGGAACTAGACCAACTTGTTTGAGGACAAAGTGACAAGCATGAGAAGTGACAGAGAGGAAACGGGAGGCCGCGTTGGGTCAACGTCCATCACTGTTGATCAGGAAGGTCTGGCTAGTCCACACAGCATTCCGGGATGGGAGAAAATCATGATCTGGTTAATTGACATTTCTTTAAACCAATCACAATCGCCATGTGCCTCCGCTATAGTCTCAGGAAGGAACTTGTTTTGGTGGAACGTGTACATTCAAAGGTAGTTTTAGTCGTCAACAGAAAAACCAGATTGGACAGATAGTCTAGCTGGCTGTCTGGATTTACCCTGCAGAGATCTGAGGACCAGGTAACCATAGTCCTCAAATTGGACAGATAGTCTAGCTGGCTGTCTGGATTCACCCTGCAGAGATCTGAGGACCAGGTGAGCATAGTCCTCAGAAATCCACCAGGGGTAATTCCAGCTGGATTTCCAGCTCAACAATCCCAGATATATCGATACAGAATATCCACCACCTGACCCCCGTACTCATGCAGGGATGCATTTGTTTGTCTTGTCATAAAAACTGCACACAGCCAGGATCAACCTTGATGTCTTTTTTTAGAAGAAGAAGTTGCTTTTGTGGGGGAAAAGGCTGGCAGGGTTCTGGTTTACAACGACTACTGCTACAGTACCCTGGATGTAACTAATTACTCTCAGAAGAAAGTAACTAGTGATCCAAAATGTGTTACATTTTGCCAGATCACCGACAGCCTATTAGAAGTAGAGCAGCTGACCCGCGGGGGTCGGGACAACACTGAAATCCCAAAACTGAATTGGTAATCAAATTACTGAAAGATCTTTTTTCTGTATTCCATGTTTCTCTGCAGACTTGATGGAAAGCCCTTTGCTGTTTTCCAATCCGCCCAAGACACATGAAGTGTCGCTTCATGTGTTTTGGGTGAACTGCAAAGCTATTGGATCGTAAAGCTAAGTGTAAAGGCAGCTAAAACAGACTAAAATCCGCTAAGCACCGCCCACGATGGATGTGACTGGTTTAAAGAAATCCAAACAAGCCAGAGTGTTTTTTCCATAATCCAAGGACAAGTGCAAGACTATTTATTCAGTCATCTTTATGTGTACTTATTAAATCGAGAACGCAAACAAGTATTCGCCTTCGGGCTTTGTTGTAAGTGTACTGCATGTGTAAGTATCCACGCAGACATGAGGATGTGTTTTATTTACCTAGTTTGATAATAGTGATCTTCCCAGGATATTGAGTGGTGAGGTCTCTCAGGGCCTAGGGGGAACAGATGAGGAGACGTGGAGAATGAAAGAAAGATACAGTACATGATAAGGACAGATTTCGGTTCCGGACAATTAAAACAGAACACACATCAAGTGTTGCATCTTTTTAGAATATACTAATCTAATGCAAGAATACATACTACAAGATCCATGACATATAATCAAGTACACACAGTATGTGTACAGGTCTTAGAAAATGATGCAAAAGTTTCATAGAAGGTGCCATCATCTAGATTAAGTATTGCATAACCTTCAATAAGTGTAAGGACAACAAGAACTGTGTGACTGTGATCAGTAGAAATGAATGTGACATATTTTTGAATTTTATCGTATTTCTAATTTTTTAAACTGTGGGCCTTTATGTATGACAGGACAGCTGAGGACAAGGAGATAGAGGGGGGGAATGACCTGCAGCAAAGGGCCGCAGGTCAGAGTCAAACCCCCGCCCGCTGCGCCGAGGAGTAAACCTCTATATATGGACGGCTGCACTCCTAACTGAGCCACCAGGCTGCCCTTTTAAAGTATTTTTGAACGCAACGTATTGGAACAGTTATTTTTTGAGAATAGAAACACAACCGTCAATCCCATAGAGAGACATAATGGTGCTTGGGCATATTAAAAAGTGAGGCTCATGTGCATGTGTCCAGGGTCCACACACACAGAGAAGCCATGGATCAGTTTCAACTTCTGCTTGTAGGAGTATGCATTTGTGCGCGTGTGTGTGTGTGTGTGTGTGTGTCTTACCTCAGCCCTGGTACCATCCGGTGCTCTGCAGCAGGCATATATGTGAGCCTCCCCTCCTGTTTTCTCTGCCAGCTGTTTGACCAGCTCCAAACCAATGCCTCTGTTTGTCCCAGTCACTAGAATGTTGCCTTCCAGTTTCATTGACATGTTTGCTGATCCCCTGTGCCACCCCCGCTGCTGTCTGACTGCTCACCCGCAACAGGGACAGAACATACGTGAGAGCACAGTGTTGCTGTAATGCCAGTGTGTGTGGCTGCGTCATGCACTTGATATAGGTGTGTGCTTAAGAAGGCAGGACAAAGCCTCCCCCCCTTGTGCATGTACCTTGTCATCTGTTGCACACCTTCGGACCAACTTTGCCTCACTTCCCATTATACTGTATATCCAGTGTTCTTATCATCCAGCCAGCCCCGGGGCCTGTTTAACTTGCAGTGACATAACATTGACATTTGCTGGGCCGTTTGTGCAAGTTCAGTTAGGCAACGCTTGGGAAATCTTGTAATTCAAGGTGTACAAGATTCCATTCATCATGCAGCATCAGGAGGGAACTTAGAGAGAATTAGTAAACCTGTGATGTCAAAAAGGAGAATATGTGGAAAGTGCGTGGTTAACCGCAGCTGCAGAAACATGAAGTTACCACATTGCCAGAAATTCAAGAATTCTACCTCTTCCTGTCTACGGACAGACAAACACACACTCAGACAGACAGACATAGACAGATCGAGACAGACAGACAGCCAGACAGCGCTGAAGCCTCTTGCAACAGACCAGCAGAGCAAAATAAAGGTCACGTCATACTATGATTTTAAAAGAAATCATAGTATGACATGACTTTTTTGTGCTTTTTGACTTACTATACTGACGTTTTCCGACATACATTTACTACATATAGTATGTTGACTTTTATTCTGCTTTCGTCAACATACTTTAATATAACAATATTTTTCAACATCCTATACTATTACTTTTTTCAAAATGGGCTATGGCTGTTTATTACTTTGTTTAATAACCTATACTATAGCGTATTACTTATTTAGAAATACTATACTACGACTTTATCACTTTGTTAGACATACGTTATTATACTATGACTTATATTAAGCTTTTGTTGACATACTACACTATGACTTATCTAGCTTTTCAATACACTATATTATGACTTATCAATATTTTTCAACATGCTATGACTCACTTTAACAATTATATTACGACGATATATATATCTTTTACATACTATAAGACTTAAATTTCACTTTTTTGACTTAACACATACTTTTTCCACATGCTCTATGACTTATTTTGCTTTTTGCCATACTATGCTGACTTTTTAATCTTTTTTCAGCATTCTATGACTTTTTTTGACATGCTACACAATGACTTTTGTTTTGCTTTTTCAACACTGAAATGATAGAATCATCACCAATAGACTTTAATAGTGTTATCAGTTTTTCTTTAATACATTGTTACACTCGATCCTAAGACAGCAGCTGAAGCACAAAGTTAGGGCTTAACCTGGTCCAAGCTTGTCCTGCAGGCAATACCCTAAATAATTCAAATAAAGAGTTCATCGTACCACTATGTAGGTAAATCAATGTGTTGTGGCTTCCCTCTTTAAGCAGTAAAATATTAGTACCTTTAAAGACCATTGCTGGTAATGTTACAAGAGCAGCTGAATCCAGAAACAGACTCCGTTTTAAAAAACTCAACTTTGAGCTGCAAAGTTAAGTCCTCTGAAATAATAAATAGAAGAAGCAGAATAAAGTGAAACACCTCATAATCTTCAGCATTATCCCTTTTTCATTTTAAGACTTTCTGAAAAATTGATTTCAAGTGGTTTTGTCCAGTCTAACAGGTCATTCCTAACCAACTAGAGACAACACGCTGATAAACAGAAATATTGTTGCATTGTTGTTGTTTTTTAAATTTTCGCTAGAGGGGGAATGAAATAGGTTTTTTTATTTAGTCTTCAATAAGGCTCAACCCTGTAAAATCCCTTGTAAGGCTTTAGTTACTGCGGCTCTTTTGCTTCTGATGCACAGCGGTAATAAAATTCTAGTCCCACCCTTGTTCTTAATCAGACGACACTGCTAGACATCAATGATCCAAACTTTGATAATGTTGTTTGGTGGCATCCCAAGTCCCTGACCTCCCTCCAGTGGTGTAAGACGTGCACTACAACGCATCGCATCAGAAGGTCACGCTGTGCTGAGTGACTAGATCTCATGGCGGTTGGTTTCCATACACTAAAGGCATATTTCATGAGCCAAATATAGTGTTGGCTCTAACCTCAGGAATCTCACAGATAATTACAGATGATGCAAGGCCATGACATCTTTAAGCAAAACATAACAGCTCATATTGTAGACCCAGTGTTATTATTATTGTGTTCTATTGAGCAGACCCTGGTAAAAGTGAAAGAAAATCTTCACTTTTAATCCTAAATTTAAAACTTTACAATACATACCACAGTATATTTCATTCGTTCAATCAAAAAAATTCCGCACCTGGTGGGTGTTGAAGGACGGTGGAGCCGTTCTGCAGTTGGTGGAAATCAGGGGTTAGTATCGACATGCAACTAGATTTGTGTGGGAACTAAAGGGAGCAAAGGGCTTTAGATGGCACTAAATCCGGCACCGCTCCTCTAAGAGGAGCCTCCGTCATGTTTTTCCGTTTAATGACTTTGAACTGTTAAAGTTCGCTCCAACACTTTAGAAGAAGCGGGCCACTCTGCGAATCTTTCTCATTGTTCACAATAAACACAGGTCCAGGAGCAGCTTAACACACCAATCGGAATCAGTCTCTGCAGTGGTGGTTCTAAGGGAGAGGCGGGGGATAAGGTTGGGCTTCAACACCCCCCTTTGGCACCCCTACCTATAACAAATATCTTTAACATTTTTAATCCAGCTTTATCCCCCACGAGAAGGTATTATTCATGTGCAGTGATAAATACAATGGAGGTTAACACTGAATGAGTGTTCTTGTGTGTATTGTTATTTGTGTATTATTAGTCTTTTGTAGAACCAAACCTATGGAAGGTTGGTGGAATGCAACACTCATGCTCTTATTTGGTACCCCTAAAATCACATGTGGCCCCAGCCTGGCCCCTCTATTTGAAATGGCCTAGAACAGCCACCGAGTCTAAGCCTACAGTTTAAATTTTGCGAGGAGGGGTGGGTTCAGACGGGCCTTCTAGGCCTTGAAACAACTTGTTGGTGGGTTCATCCAACTGCTGCCCAACAATAAGAAGCAACTCTTAACAGACATCACTCATTGGAATGTTCGCTGATTTCCAGTTTTAAAAAAGTTGTCAATGTCCTGGACGTGACCGTGTCCCCCACTTCTGGTCCCAGCTACAGTTCAGACTGGACTTCATATGAACAGTCCTGAGGTCCTTGAGTCCAGATTCTGGTGAGCGCGCGTGAGTCCACACGACACGTGTGCGTCCACACGACACGTGTGCCTCCGTATTGGTCAAAGATGAGCGTCCACGTCGTCAGTTCCACGTGCTTTGCTTTCCTCCTCCAGCAGCACAACTGGCAGCCCTGGGTCAGATATTTATGTCCCGGACATCTGTGGGAGTCGTTGAGACGTCCTGCTCCTCACTGATGCTCTTAGTCTCCATGGTAACCGAGTGTTGCGGTTGTTGTGCCTGTCGGAGACTGGTTTCCAGCAGCGACTCAATTTGTTCCTGACAGGCCCTCAGACAGTCCTGGAGAGAGAGAGAGAGAGAGAGAGAGAGACAGAGACAGAGAGAGAGAGACAGAGACAGAGACAGAGACAGAGACAGAGAGTGTCAGTGAGTACGGTTTACATCCACACTAATATTCCACTGTTATTCGGCATTTAGAGGTATTTGTTGGACGTGTATACAGCACATTTGGAATATGTATTCATAGAAATGAAACCGGTCAACTATATTTCTATTCATGCAACGGTTTTTGGCTTGTCTCATTTATGTGTGTTGCTATGGTTGTTGAACACAAACCAGCCAGCCAACTGTTCAAGTGAGTGCAGCTGCAGAAGAGATGCGTGCTCCAAAGAAAAGAAACACAGCTACTTTTGAACAATATGAAAGAAGACTTGGATATCAACAGGTTTTGGGATATGTGCAAACATCGCAATGCCGACCTTTTCAAGGAGCTGGTTGAAGGACTGAATTAGGGAGGCTGTGTACGCACGGCTAAAAAAAGGCTGCCACTGGTGGAAAACTTACATAACTACATGTTAACAGGAATATGAGTGGACTATTCATTTTCATAAGCTTGGGAAACAGCTTAGCCAGAATGCTGTCTCTTTCGGAATTAGGGTGAAAACCGGAATTTTGTGTGCATGTACACATACTCCTTGTGTGTGCTCTAATCATGTCCTGGCCAGATGTACCCACCGGGTCACTCCTGATGATCTGGGCCAGCTGCTCCGTCAGTGTCTTAGACATCATGGCTGTGCCCAGCATTCTCATCTGCAGGCCCCCCACCGCTGCCACCATGCTGCCTGCTGCCACCATGGATGGAGGGCTGGCGATGAATTTAACATCTGCACACCATAACAATGGAACGTCATGTTAATACGGCACGTTTCAAAATAGCAAGTGACAATGAAGAGAATCAAATTACAACTAAAACCTTCAGAACTCAAAGTTCCAGAGTCTAAGATGTGAGGCTAAGTGAGGCTTGTGTTAAAAAACTGTTTTTTAAGGTAGCAGTGAGAAAATTAAATATGACCCTGACGTCCAGTTGGACTAAGTAATAACCCTGTACGGTTTCCCATTGTATGAATAGTAGCAGTAGGGCTGGGCAATATGTCAATATTATATCAAAATCGGGATACAAGACTAGATATTGTCTAAGATTTTGGAAATCGTAACATGGCTTTAGGGTTGTATTTACCTTGTTTTAAAGGCTCTAATATAGTGAAGTTATGTAACTAACAGACTTGCCTCAAATCTAATAGTGAAATTATTTTGTCAAAGCACCAAAAGTCAGCCCTACAATATTTAAATTTAGGTTATTGGTCAAGAATACTTTAAAAAAAAACATTTTTTAGTGGTGCTTTTTATATCTACTGTATATTTAATTTGTTCAATAAAAGAATATATTTTGTAGGTGCCATCAATAATTGTTACATTTTAAATAGATTAGATAAATGGAGACACATTTGCAATAACAAAATGAGTGCTGATTGAAGGATGTGTCCGTCCTGCCGTCCTCTAACGTTCCAACTATAAAATAGGAAATTATTCAATTGTCCCATGTGTCCTCATGTTTAATGTGTTACATAACTCTGCTGCAGCCGCTGCTGATGTGTTACACTGCTACAGACTGCTGCAGATTCACTGGCTTTGGGAACGGAGCCCCCCCGTATAAAGAGACAGTCATGTATGTAACATAGTTGCATGCATACCTGTGGCACATAGAGCCACAAAGGTCTGAGCGTGCTTCCTGAGGATGGGCCGGTGCTCTCTCACAACCGGCAGCTGGGACAGGAAGTGCTCGATGAAGTCCAGAGCTGTAACTGAAGCCAGGTCCCACTTCAGCTTGTTTAGAACCACCAGCTCCATTTGCTGTGTGGACAGAGAGAGGGACAGAAAGACTGTGTCAAGTGGGATCTAAACAGACAGATGCAGCGATTAAGAAAGACTTTCTGTCTGCTTGTGGGCATTTGTGCCTTTACCATGGATTTTAACTTTGTGTTAGGGCTACAAGAAACGGCCCAGAGGTTACCAGAACTATTAAAAGTCACCTTCTGGGGACCATAAAACCCAAACCAATCCGCCCAGTACCTGCTGGGTATGGGGCTCTGGATTTGTCATCTTGTGTGTTGTTGTGATTGGTGGTAGTGTTATCTAATTGTGCACTGTGAGATTTTCAATTGCACGCTTGGTGCCGCAATTAGAAAAAATGTTTCATGATAATAAAGAGTTAGGATAATAAGGAGCTGTAGTTTACTTCATAGGATGTGTGTTTGTGTAGTTACCTCATCTGGGTCACATAACTGATTTATAAGCAAAAGATGTAGCCTGGATTTCACTCAAAACTTAATAGTGTTTAAAAACGTAATAAATACATATTTTTAATATTTGACTGAAATTGAATTTGACAATTATATCTGAGACAGTTACTTGTACAGCCACATTTGGAAGTGTTCCAGCTCCAGGTGCTGATGGGTCTAAATATTATCTTGCAAGAGTTTCCTACCGTGTGGTGCAACACTGTTAAATGGATTAATACCTGCCGTTATGTACGGGGGTCTCTGTTTTGATTTGAAAAGTCTTTCAGACATAAGACAAACAGCGTTGGGACGCGACGGCGACCTACCAGCAGCTGAGTCGGGGTGATGGAGTTGTCTGTGTAGATGCAGAGCTTCTCAGCAGTGAGCGGGATCGTTTCCTTCAGTTTGGAAGCCAGGAACATGCAGGCGGCTCCCAGGACCTGCAGGTGGGTCTTCTTGGTGGGTTCCACCGACAGGAAGCGGTCCACGTAGTTCATAGCCAGAGGGAACACCTCCTCCTCACATTTCTGCTCCTCACACACCTGCACACACACACACACCAGACAACAATACTGCTATTAAATACTGTTTCAATGTCAAAATTGTTATAAGATTTCACTTTTCCACCATTAGTTCAGTGGCACAGCAATCCCTGGCCAAATCCGGTCTTTAGGATTAAGTTTATATATTAGTATACTGCAAAAAAAAATGTTTACAATCATGCACATCTGTGAATATAAATGAGAACGTAGTGGCAAGGATCGCAGTAAACACTGGTGTTAACTTGGGAGAATATGGCATAGTTTATGATTTATGCCACGACAATAAGAAAATTAAGAAATTTGCATTCAAATTCACTTACTAAATTACCATGACTGTTTCATTGACTGAATGAAAATTATTAATCAAAAGATATTAGGCTACCGATAACTCCAACCAAACATTGCTGGTTGAAGTTTTCACTAATATGAGGATTTGTTCACATTTATTAAGTGTTATTATTATAACTTAATTATGTTATGAACTGAAAACATTAAAAAAAACTGACGAGGAGACAAACTCAAGTTTTTGTTTTGTTTTTTTTATTCAGGGTCAAGATTTCAAAATCCAGAGGTGTTAAAGGCTTTCTTTATGGCTTTGAAATGTGTCTTGTTTCCACCAGGCACTTCTCACATTAGGCTAAGAAGGGGGGGGGTGGCATCCCTTAGCCTATCTGCCATTATGTAAGCATGTATTTTGATAAAGCAGTTTCTGCAGCTAAGAATATGCTAAGAAGCACCCTTTGGTTTTCAGTTGAGTGTGGTAGCAATGTACCCGAAATGAGCAAAGTCAGAATCTCTCATAGATTAGTGGTCTGGTTTTGTCATTGCATCCCAAAAAAAAAAAGATTAAAAAAAATAAAATCTAGGCTCAGGCTTCATTTACACCAACAGAAACTTGCAATTAACAAAATAGTTTTGCTCATAATAGAGTAAGAAGGTGCCTGTAAGAAATAGAGATGAAGAAATGTAGGTCTTAATAGAAAGTACAACTCTAAAGTTCCTCACGTTCAGCAAACACAAAGGCATCGCGTGGTCTGCAGAAATTGCAGCTCGCGACATTTTTTCCAAAATGTATTATTTTTAAGTCGTTTAACCATGACTTTTGATATGTATTCTTTCTCTGTGGATTGGACTTTTCCTTCCCACGCGGTTTATTAAACTGACATGTGAGCGCATGACTTTAATAGTAAAGTAAAGAGGCGTTTGCTGAGGCCATGATTACGTTTCAACTCCATTAACTGTTTAAAGTTAGCATCGACACACGGCAGCGTTATAACAGGCTAATAAACATGGTGGACCAGTACCATGGCCATAGTGAACCAATATTATGTATTTGATAGCAACGCTCCAGTGCACTCCATTTAAGACATTTAAAAACTCAATTAAAACTAACAACTGACACTACCTGTTTATCGGTAAGTAACTAAAAGTTTCAACTGTAGTAACTATAAGTTACTATAGTAACGCTAACTTGTAACTAACTCGACATCCATTTCGTTCTCCTTTGAAGAAAACATACATACAGTACACCTTTTTCCCCTCTTTCCACAAATTCCACAGAACCAGCAGAGGTGCCAGTGAGTAGTCTGAATCTAAAACTCAAGTTGGAATTTGTTGGAGAAGTTACAGCACATAATGAGGCTTGGAAGCCGAACTCACCAGCGGCTCTAAAAGACTCAGCAAGACCTTCTTGAACCGAGCACATAGCGACGTTAACTTCATTTAAGCAGGGCAACATTAAAAATGTCAGTTCTGTGAACAAGACTCTTTGCATTCAACAAGTAACATTTACTGGCTTTAACTCACCTCCAACATCCAGGTAGCCACTATCCTCCTCATGTACGGAGCTACTTCTCTCTGGACGCATTTGAAGTAGTTGGGAGAAGGGAGGTACTTGTCTTCTGCCCGCAACAGAGCGTGCAGGACCCGGTCATTCAACAGGTTGGAGTCCCGGTAGGCCCTCCGGATGGCAGGCCTGTCCCCCTCACAGCACAACAACTGGTGATCCATTTAGCGTTACCCGGCTGCCTGCAGCACTCTGTGTGTGTTTCAGCTATTGGCTTCGTGCCACTCTGGTGACAAACCCTCAAATTTGCTTTGTTTTAGCTAACCAGAACACATGATTAGCCGCTCCACATTTCGTAGACTACACCGTTTTCCACCTTTATTTTTACTCGTGGGAGAACATTGACCACCTTTAGCTAGTTACAGGTAGGAATACTTATGGCAAATGTAGTAGGCCTAAATGAAAGGTGTCCTCGTTTGCCTCCGTTGTGTCACTGGGTTAGTGTGTTCCTAGTCCGACGGGCTCTGAGCGGCTTTCCTTTGTTGAACAGGACCCAACTAGCGGACTAAAGTTCCGCTGGCCATGTGGGACAAGTTTACCTAAATCCCTCTGCCGCTGCGCCGCTTTATCACTGGACCGCGTCATGAATTAGCATAGCATGACAACACATCCGGTCGGAATGTCAAAATAAAAGAGCACAAAAAAGGTGTGCTGTTTTTTTAATTATTTATGCATTTTAGAACAAAAACAGTATTATATGTATTTAATCATTTTAGTTAAATTTCACATTCACAATATTTAAGTTGGTAACAGAAAACCTTTATTTAAAGATTTTATAAGTACAAACTATTCAGCACACCATTTAACTCCTGGTAGGTCTATTGTTATTTGTCATTACACTTACAAAGCATTTGAAATAAATGAGCACAACATTTTCAGTTTTCATCAATTATTGATGATCATCAATACACTTTGTATAAAAGGTTTTTTCACCCACATTCACTGGTGAAGGATGTATTCATGTCCTTTACTTCAGTAAAAGTACCATTATCACACTTTAAACGTACTCCGTTACAAGTAAAAGTCCTGCATTGAAACTTAAGAAAAATATGTATTGAAAATATGTAAGTCTATGTATAATCACGGACATGTAGTTAAGTAAAAGTTCTCAAATGTCCCTAGTGACTGTTATACAATTGTATATTCTACCATTAAATTGTTATAACTCATGCATTCATGTAAAAACAGGATTGTACTGTTTTAGCTGGTCGAGCTAACCAATGATTATCTTCATTATTAGATCTACTCTGTAGAGCACAAATGAACTGACTTCCATGTGCGGATCTTGCAAAGGGGAAACGGAGACAGAGATCTATGTAGCCATGTCTCTCTCTGTCTGTGTGAGCAACCTTTAACCTCAGTTTCTCAGGGTGGCCGGGTCCAGGGTCATACCCTGGACATGGCACACAATAGCAGTCCACAGATTCTATTGATTCGTTGTGATTGATCCCTCTAACAATAGGGACTGATCTTTAGTGATCAGCTTCGTTAGCCTTCTGCCATGTCGCCCAATAATGTTGCCGGGCGGGCTTTGGCCCGCAGAACTACGTGCGGATATTATAATGGTTCCAATAGTGTTCATTATAGGCAATAAGCATCAAAGCATAGACACCACTTGCACACTGACTGCCCACTTGCTGACGTGCATTTGTTAGATCTAAAAGTATAAAATATATAATGTCACAAGTGAGCTATCATAAGATTTTACAGTAGCTTGCTTTTAATAATTTGGCACAAAGGCATCCATTTATTCAATTCAATTTACGAAGAACGGTACATAACTGTTGGAAATTTCCTGTACTGTTACAGCTCTTATTCTTAAATAATTTTTCCATGCATATCTACTACTTTTCAACAGAGCATCATTGAGTGTTGAAGCCATTTATTAGTTTTTTTAAACATAGAATCAAAATAGAACATAGAATCACTCATAAAGGGAAGTTGTGATACCATGACATGCTGGGTGCAGCCCTCTTATATATATATATATATATATATATATATATATATATATATATATATATATATATATATATATATATATATATATATATATATATATATATATATATAAATATGGTTTGTGTTTAATATTAAACACAAACCATATTCTTTGCTTGTGAATATACATCTTATCTTCTGCACTATTTATGTCGTGTTTGTTAAACTGTATTCACTTTCTTGATGGTCTGCAGTTGACTGTAATCAGCGGTGGAAGAAGTTCTCAGATCACATATACCACAGTGTAAAAATACTCTGTTACAAGTAGAATTCCTGCAGTTAAAATGTTACTCAAGTTAAAGTGTGTTTAGTATGATCTGGGAAATGTAGTTAAAGTAGAAAAAGTAAAGAAAAATCCTCCCATTTTAGGAACTATGAAGGATCTAACCAGCTGTGTGTTTAATAGTCTCATCATCTCAGTTGGACCTGGAGGCCGTTATATTGTTGCTAGGTTACTTTATAATAAACATCAGATATTATAAACTACATGTGTTTGTGTGCAGAAATCTAAATGTGTAAAGTAACTAGTGACTAAAGCTGTCAGATGAATGCAGTGGAGTAAAAGTAGAATATTTCTCTCTGAAATGTAGTGGAGTAGAAGTACAAAGTGGCATGAAAAGAAAAGACTCAAGTAAAGTACAAATACCTCAACATTTGGACTGAAGTACATCACTGGAGAATATGTACTCGGTTAAATTACACCACCTACTGTAGCTGCCCTGTGTTGTTTTCACAGATTTACACATTTCATTTTCCGTTTTTAAAATGTAGATTGCCTTCGATCAAAGGCACAGGCGCCTCAGATCCTACGCATCTAAATGTTCTGTATCCCCTTCCACCGATGGTCTAAATAAACACACACTCACAGCTTTACAAAGATCCTAACTACGATCAGAGCAGGTGGAGTTTGAAAGAGACAAAGCTGAGGAGTGTGTGAACCCGAATTCAAATGCGGAAGATAAATGTGGAGGCAGCTACAGGGAGCACACAGAGGTCTCCATGCTGAGGAATCCAACCTCACCATCCTTCACTTGAGATAAATGGAAAGAAATGGACTTGACAGAATGACTTCACAGGGACAGAAAGGGAGAGTAATGGCAGAAAATAGCAGTTACGTTGCCACTGGTGCTGGGTCTTTTGAAGTCAAGCTGTCAACAAACAGGATTTTGTTGTGTACGCAAATAACCATTGATGATTACTTGCGCACACAATTGTCCTCAAATTTACATGATTTACATGCAAACAATGATTCATTGTGCATTCTACTTCCTACTGAAAGTTACTTTAAAGTTTACGCGCAAAGGTGACCAACCATAACCATGTAGTGTGTGGAAACATGGATATAATACATAAAATAGCTGACATGTACTGCATTTATAGTTATTATTTCTGATTAAATGAAATAAGCGTCTTGTAGACGGAGGTCTTACGTTTCCTTGATAAGAAATGTTTGCATAGTTATAAAAGTGAACAGAAAACAGCTAGAAACAAGAGCTGATGGTGCAGTCCTCCCAAAAGAAATTATGTATGTCAGGTTATTTCAGCAATACAAGCGGCATGAAATTACATATCTACATATCTACGGAAAAAGCCCTCTCGCCTCCATTTGAATCATGACTCTTGTACATCTGGAGCAAAGGAGGAAGTCAAGCGACCAAACAAAACATCGCTCTTTGTGGTTGGATCTCAGTCTCCTACATGTTTCTGATCTTTCTCAATTTTAAGAATTTTGGAAAGGCACGGACCATCAAGGAAGTCCTGCTGATTGGGGCACCGTGTATGTAGTCTGATGTATTAACATTTCATTTTGAAGACATCTGTTTTGCAACTGACATCTGTGACATGCTGTGTCAACACATAGGTTCTGTAGAAATAGCCATGCAAGTACAGTCTGATATCAGAGCAGTTAGAAGAATTATCTTATGTTCATAGAATTAATTGCTAATGAAGTTGCTACACAACAGACACTCTACAAAGTGTGTGCGTGCGTGTGTGAGTTTGTGTATGTGTCGTGGAAGGAAGGACGCTCCCAGTGGCTCTCAAGTGCATCAGAGCCTTTTAAGTCCTTGAAAGGCCTGGCATCACGGCTATCAAGCCCGGACACCAGCACAGAGGACGGACCAGGGCTTCTTCTCAAAGAATCTGCCCCCACTACCACCACCAAGCCCCATCAGCCCCATCCAGCCCCCAACTCCTTTATTAACTGGGGGGATGGTACTGTGCTGTGTTTCCACTGGGTTCAAAACAAGAATTGAATGCAACATGTTAGGAAGACAACTTAAAGAACTTAAAGAAAGGGCGGCTTTTACAAGTGTTTTATGAATTCATTTGAGGAGGTGTGATCATTGTATTTCTTATTGGTGTTAAAAATATTTGTTGTAAAACTTATATCACCCAGTAAATATATGCACATTGCTGTGGAAGTCAAAGGCAGTTGGACTTAGATTCCTCTCAAATGAGGAGTCCTTTTTGACAAGAGGGTGAAACATTCTCAAGAATCTAAAAGACCTAGCACTTATAAACCTCATAATGGAGTCTACACTGATTTTAGGCGGAATCATTATCCAACACATTTAGCTTTTTCCTCTTTACTTGTTACATATGGTGAATTCAAGGACACACATCAACATTGCGGATTTCTAATGTCTGCAGGGTAAATCCAGACAGCTAGCTACACTATCTGTGCAATCAGAGTTTCCTGTTGACAACTAAAACTACTTCTGAACGTCCACACGCTCCACCAAAACAAGTTCCTTCCCGAGGCTCCATCTGATGCTTAGCGCCACCCAAGACGATCGTGATTGGTTTAAAGAAATCCCAATAAACCAGAGCATGTTTCCCCCCCGTTTTTCTCCCGCCCTGGAATGCTGTGTGGACTAGCCAGACCCTCGTTCCCTGTGGAGGAAGGTCTGGCAATGCTAGAGAAAAAAGGTTATGTTGTTAGCATTTAGCAAGTCTGTAGCTAATAATTAAGGGTTTTCAAACAGAGTCGTTTTTGGGCTCTATTCAACTGAAGACTTTGAGACAATAGCTGCTTTCCGACCAGAGGGATTTTGCAGTTCTTTGGACAAAACGTTCACAGAACCTGTTTTTTTCTTTTGTTCCGACTGGACCAATTTGGGGATTATTAAGTTCCTCTGATCGTAGTTTCTGTAACTCTTTCAGCTCCTACTTCTTTTGACCTAGGTCTACATTGATTGGTCCAATTTATAATTCCCACCCCCACAGCGCGTCATCTGTAGAAGCCATGCCTTCTGTTTTAGTATAACATGAACTACTTGGACAATTAAGGGAAGTAATGTGAATTACTACGAGAGTGGACGGAATGCTGAACTCTGAACAGTGAACTAATGTGGGTGATGATATTACGCTGCAGACATCTTCTTCTGTGTTTCTCTTAAGTCTCCGGCCTGGTCTTTAAACGCCGCCGCTCCAACTCCGTCATGAGGATCCCGGCAATGCACAACAGGAAGACTGCGATGGCCTCCTCCATGCTGGTCTATTGTCTAAAGTCAAGTGACAACGCTATAAAGGCCGTTGCCGTGCTTGTGTCACTCCCTTACCCCTCCTACCAGTTCCTGTGGCCACTTGGCCAGTGCAAATGCTAGTGGCAAAACCGGTTTTGGGGGAGAGTAGTTAGTAGAACTGTTTAGAAGTGGACTGTTCCTATAACTACATTCCTTGGTCAGAAAGAGGCCATTAACACTTTTTGTCTTCATTGTGATGATGCGTAAAGACGTCACTGCACCCAACTGATGTTGGTCGATAACGTGCTAGCTGCAGCGCTAACTATGTCTAAAACCATTCCATTTCAGAGTCTACCCTTTTGCCTGCAGTCTTTTTCATTTATTCATTGTTATGATAAAAACAATTATTTTCAATGTCTCGCAGTGTTTTTAAGATTGGGTGAACATGTTGCCGTCCATCTTCTAGATTAGATTAGATTGACTTTATTGATCCCAAAGTTGGACATTTTAGTGCTACAGCAACAAAATATCAGACACACAGCATACATGCAGAATACACAATAAATAATAAACAGGATAGAATAAATCTCTTATCTGACTTTGTTCTTTTCATTATGTATTTCTTCCACACCCAACTGAATACCGAAGGGCACTTTTTAACTGCAACAACTGATTTAGCAAAATGTATGCTAACATTATGGCAGATAAGGAATACTTAAAGCAAGCCTTTCACACCTCTAAATCTAGACAAGTCTGCTGCTGACCCTGAACCTAAATCAGTAGCATCAGTAGTTATAAATGGTACAATGTGAATGTAGCCAAGAAGAAAGAGTTGAAAGAAGAGAAAGAGATGGTTTCCCCATAAAAGCTTTCCAAACCGAGGGTACAAACACAATGGCCCATGATGAAAAGATGGATAGAGTAATTGTCCTGTTAAGTGATCCGAAAAGACAGGCCGGGGAGGGGGTGGAGTGGCCGGCGGTGTGTGTGTGTGAGTGTGTGTGACACAGCACACTGAGAGGCCAAGGGTGCTAACAAGAGGAAACCCCCAAGACAATACACTCCTCAATGGGTGCCCCCACACTCTGTCTCCAGCCACCCCCCCCTGCCCCCCAAGGCATATAGAAGTAGAGTCTTGGATGCCAGGATACTAGTCTGACTTACTCCTGATCTGCTGCAGTCAGTGTGGTCTACTCAGGGTTTATTGTGATCCAGTTTCATTGATCACCCTATATTTATGGTCAACATGTCACTGTGTGATTCAAAAGTACCTGTACTACAATCTACTGCAATCCACTCCAACAGCTGAGCCATGACCTTCTGCCTTTACAAAGATATTTGTGTGTGTCTTTGATTGACAATGTCAGAGAGGCCTTTATTTAAATGTTAAAGTTTGCGGTATATCTGCGTTTTTTTTCCGGCCAAATCTTTGGCGATCCAATCAGTGAACAGAGGGAGTGGCTGAGAACGATGACGTTGAGGTTCGGTAACTTCCGGTGAGTTCTGTACTAATGGTGGCGGAGAAAGATACGGTCCGTTGTGGCAACTCTGCCGAATATGCAAAAGTTATGGCAGATCCAGAGTGGCTCTGGGCTAATCCAACAGTTTTAAACTTCAACAGAGTACCCGCCTTCATTGAAGTTGGTCTGGTTGGACCAGGCTGAAACATTTGGGAGAATAACACAAGTACATAAACTAACTAAATAATTAGATATATTGTTGTCATTTTAGACATTTTACATATTTTATTTATATCATTCATTTAAAATTGAGACTGTAGTTTTCAGTGGTCATGAACTGGAGATGTTTCTAATGTTTTATCCAGACAATTTACAAAGAAGAGGGGGGAATCATATAAGAAAACACATTTCTATATAACACCGCCACTAACTGCCATTATATGCGTCTTAAAGGTTCAATATGTGGCTGAGCTTTGGTACTGGGTTGTAAGACAATGAGAACAATTACATTTCCATGTAAGTCAAACACTTTTGGAAAAGAAAATCAAGTATCAAGTCATCAACACGCTGCCATGTTTCCAGAATACAAATTAGAAGAATACAATGAAGTTGTTGCGGTAACTGCAGATTCTGCACGGAGGGAGAGAAAACTTTGATCCATAGATCAGTTCAAAAAGACTTTTCCTTCTCTGACCAAACCAAAAGTGCTTCCTGTCTGAGTGTGTGTGTGTGTGTGTGTGTGCGCGTGTGTGTGTTGTATGTATCAAATTACACTCCTCCTGCAGAAGAAGGGAAGGTACTGGGACTGGACTCACAGGAAGGTCGACCACTCACATTCCTGTCACATTCCTAACGTCACCTCGTTGCTTTAGATGATCTGTGAATCTTCACACTCATTCAAGTCACGTTTATCTGAGGAACGGTTCAATTCACACACAACTGGACTTGGTCAAAACTGCTCTGAAGACGTTTTGTCTCTCATCCGAGAAACAACTTCAGTTGTAACTGAACAGTAGGGAAACCCAGCTTTTTAGGGATGTTGTCAAGAGGATGGAAACTGCTACTATAACATTTTAAATAAGGTATCTTATAATAGGTAACCGATTACGTTTCAATAGTAACCTTCCCAACACTGCATATCTACGGCTGTAAAAATCTAAAATATTGTTGGACAATTTATTGTCTCAGAAAGAATTGGGATTAACAATATAGTTATTTTTTAGATCAGATATAAAAAACATGTATTTATTTGTTGAATGAATACCAGGATACATCTTTGGGTTTTATATTAGTTATGTGACCCAGATAATGTACACTGCCTGCAAAGGAAATCATACCCATTTGTTTTCATAACTCTTTATAATCATGGAACAAGTTTCCTAACTGTATCTCCCCCCTCCCGTCATTTTTGTTGCTATGAGCGTCTTTAGGGCCAAGTACCAACAACAAACAATTTAAATAATAATAAAGATTCATAGTCTGACCAATAATCACTCGTATAATTACAATTTGGCATATCTAAATCAACGATTATCATTCATAAGCCTTAGACCGTAGCTAATGTTAGCAATTAATTGTGGTTAAACAAAGACACTGCGACTATTTAAAGAAATGGACAGTTAGAAAATGATGTAATAATTGTTAAAGGCCTACACTCTCAGAAATAGTTACCATTAGCCCGGTCCTACCAGACTCTGGTCTATTAGCTTGGTTCTACCAGACTCTGGTACATTAGCCTGGTCCCAGACTCTGGTACATTAGCTTGGTTCTACCAGACTCTGGTCCATTAGCTTGGTTCTACCAGACTCTGGCCTAAAAAGGTCAAAAGAAAGGGACAACGTGGACTTCTAAAATCTCCCAAAACACTCCGAGAGCCGAGAAAAGTTGTCGAAGCACAGATCATACAATTTCAAATGTAAAACAAAAAAATACAACCGTGAATCACATCCCGGTGGATTATTTCTGTTAAAATATAACGCCACACAACTGTTTCACAGATACTTCTTGAAGTGTGAACTGTATGTCCATGAGATGATGTAAGATAGGGACCACGCTCGTTCAGGCAGTCTAATGTTGAGATCATCCGTTGCTGCAAACATTTAACCTGGAGGTTTCTATTTGTCAGTGTCTGTTATACGTGGCCCCCCCTGGGTTTGATGTTTTTGACAAAGTGTGTGAAGGAGTCTTTCCTCTCCCTTGCTGCAGTTCCATCCCAGCAGCAAATGGGAGGGCAGAACAGGAGGGGGGGGTGACCTCTGACCTGTTGCCTCTCTCCGTCTAATCCTTGACAGCCATGCATCTAGGAGTTGAGAGAGATGCATGGCTGGAAACCCCTTTCTACCATCCCTGCATGGCACTCTCTATACTCCTGTCCTTCCTTTTTCTGCTTCTCCCCACCCTCCCACGACCCATCCATTTTCCCTCTCCCCTCTCTCTCCTTGTCTTTCTCCCAGTTACAACATGTGGTAGAGTATGACAGCACTGGGGCTATGAAGAAATGAAAATGGGATTCCTGTAGAAATCTACTGAATCTGCATGCTTATTAGGGCATAGAGACCACTAAGATATTTAATTTAACTCTGTTAAATCAAGAGTACACTGTGACTCATTATAGGTTTGGTGACTAACACTGGACAAAAAGATAGGACATGTAAAAAAGGGCTGCTCTGGAGTTGCTGTACCTTGTAATTTTCCACTTTTGACAGCTAAGCTAGCCTAGCAGTTGCACCATGTGTCCGGTCCTTGTGCTAAGCTGGGCTAACCCCATCTCTGTTCTGGATGCACAGAAACTGATATCAGTCAGACATCATTGATCCCATCAGACTTTGGATAGTGAACCAAGCAGGTATAGTTCCATGAATGTATTGCTTTATAGAGTGCAGACAAAAGTGAAACAACTGTGTAAGGTAATTATTAAAGGAGCTCCGTCTAGCACTCGGAGCTACTGAAGAGGTTTAACCCAGGATTGACCTGGCTCACGCGCTGCCTTGATGTCACCTTGCTGTGGGTTTTTTTCAAGACGCTGCAGGCTGTTCTTCTGTTGCAGAATACATTTCTTATTAGTTTTCAGGGGTAAAAATGTCAACCATGCCAATGCACCACAGCTATCTGGGTCAAACACCTACGACGACCTTTATAACTTTGCCCTATAACAGCAAGGCAACACCCAATGTACACACAAGAAGCAACAGCCAATGTCTGATTACTCAAAACATTGGCTTCTAAAGTACCCTAAAGTACCTCAAAGTACAATTGCTTGATTTTTCCATTGGCTTCATGCTCTCAGTCTCTCTAACAGACTCAGTTTGAGCCAACTCAATTTGTTGGAAGACTAGCTTCTATGTGTCCACGTTGCCATCACAGTCCAGGTCTGTTAATTACAATGCTGACCACCCAGCAGAGCTCTGTAATTCTCCAGTTGAGGTTCTTGGGTCATTTTTTACATTACTTTTCCATTGATAGAACCAATTGCACTCAGGACCTTATCTAACTTAATGTGTAGATTTTCTCTCTTCTGTTGATCACAGAGTTTCTGTTTGAGCCATTCCCTCCTAGTGAATGGGTCCTGCTTTTTGTTTTCATCTGTCCACAGGATGACTCCATTCAATTTGAGGCCTTCTCATAATCATCAACTGTGTGGGAGACAGTCCCTGATGGATTTAGGGAAGCCACTATGCTCTGTTCTATCAGAGGTGAGAAAGTTTACCAAATGTCAAAGCAACCACTTTGTTGTTATCCTTGTCTTTTCTATTGCAAAACCAACACACTTTTAATGAAGTACAAACAACTTTCCTGAGTGGAGTCGGTTAAGTGCTCTTCTCACCTGGCCAGTTGTGATAGTTGGGGGTGTGTGGGGGGGGTCAAATGTCAGTGTGAGTTTTGTGAATGGGGGGGGGGGACTCAGCCCTTGACAGACTGTGTGATGTTGGTCAGGGTGTTGGCAAGAGTCACTTGGTTAATATCTCCACATATCCCAATAAAGACATAAGGGTGTTGTGTCTGGATGTTGTGGATGACATCACAAGCCTGCGCTGCATTGGCCGGCAGAGTATGGCGGAGTAGGGCGAGACATGCCTTTGCCATCCCAGAAAACCCAAATTTGCATCCATGATGTTTCCCTGTGTAGTTTTATTCCTACAACTCCTCACCTGGGCCGCTCAATCAATCAATATGAAACTGCCCTCAGTGTGTTCTCATATTCAGTGTTCTTCCCAAATAAATAATGAGCACTGGCAGTGAATAGTGACACTTATTCAAGATGGCAGATGTTCTTAAATTTTTAACCAGACAAGAGATTACTGTGTAGTTATATCATTACATACAGCATTATGCAACAGTCCATGTGCATATGCTCCTTATTCATAATCCTTATATGAACAACAGGATATCCTTATGGGATTAACACTGAACAGCATATGTTTCATATCCTGCACAGACACACACACACAAACACACATACACACACACACACACTCACACACACACACACACACACACACACACACATTATAAGTCCATAACTGGTATTAAGCACGGCTTCATTTTCCTGAACACTGGTTCAATAAGCAGATGACTGGTTCCTCTTGGCCCACTTATACAACAATAGGCGGACTAAAGGTCACATACACAAGACTGTGGGAAGAGAGAGGGCGAAGCTGGAGGGTTGGATGAAGGGGGTTGGGAGGCAGAAGACGGTCAGAGATGGGGGGTGAACTGAGGAGCTCAGGCGAGGGAGGGAGGGAGAAAGAAATAACGATGCTGTCATAATTGTCTGTAGATAATAATGGTCCAAATGTTTTAGTGACCAGTTGATCTGTCCTATTCTACCCAAATTAGGCCAAAATGTCTTCTTCACCAACACTTCATTCTAATTCAAGTCTATGTGAACGACATTTAATTTCTGGGATGTTTCCAGTGCAGCCGGAAATTCTGCCAGATGTCTATCCCGTTTCTCTGTGTTGGCTGGTTTCTGGGAACTATGGTTACCTGGTCCTCAGATGTATTTAGGGTAAATCCAGACAGCCAGCTTGACTATCTGTCCAATCAGAGTTTTCTGTTGACGACTAAACAATTTACTTCCTGAGGCTATTTTGCAGAGACCAGGACAATTGTGATTGGTTTAAAGAAAAGCCAATAAACCACAGCACGTTTTTCTCCCATTCCTGAATGCTGCGTGGACTAGCCATAACTTCCTCCGCAGCAATGTGGAGGAAGGTCTGGACATGCAAGAATAACTTGTCTTTCTCTAACCTGTCTGTTTGTGTGTGTTAGTGTGTGTGTGTGTGTGTGTGTGTGTGTGTGTGTGTGTTCACCCTGGCCCTAATCCAATCTCCCACTTGCACCAGTTCACAAAATCTTGTCAGAAACCTGTCAGACTGCTTTTTAGCAATGTTGTTGTGCTCCCAGATATAAAATGAAACTAGCCTTCAATGTTTTCAAACAAATACACAGCTTTCCTTTGTCTCTAGTGCGGCTAGTTAGATCAGTGGTTCCCAAAGTGAGATCCAGGGACCCCCAGGGGTCCTCCCAAAAAGGGGAATCACTTTTTCTCTAAAGTTTTCACTACAATTTCATGCATAAGAACCTGCAAACCTGGGGGGGTCCATGGTCTAATTTATGGCCGAGTAGGGGTCCTCCACATGAAAAAGTTTGGGAACCCAACTTTTGTGAGTACAACTGAGTACAAAAGTAACATCTGTTGTTGTTGTCCCCGTCTCTAGTGTATGCTCCATCCTATTTTTCTTAATTTAATGTAATGTCGTAGATTTTGATGCGGCCTGTTTTGCACTGTAAATCATTTCTCAATACATTTCACAGTTAAATGTTTCTAGAAATGAATAAGCCAACAGTCGCAGAGATAAAAGCAAAGTTTAGAGAATGAGTGTATGAGTCACACAGGAACGCTGTCGGCATGCATCGTCTGAACTGGTGTTATCTCCTTTTATCAGTCCACTGGAAACAACCTCCCTACAAAACAGCACTGTTTCACATAGGGTGTGTTTGTGTGATAGACAGTTTAAGTAGCAGGATGCCCATACATGGAGTTCCTTTACATTTTCTTCAGTTTTGTGATGCACACAAATGATCTCTTCTTGACTTACTCAGTGAATGTTTTTAAGAAACATTTAACCACATACGGCGAATGCTTGCTGTTTTAAAAGTTGACCCAACACATAAGGTACTATAATGGTATAACTATTATTTCCACTCCAACGTAAGTTGGATGAAATTATATCTGCAATCACAAGACACACCACAAACACAGTATCCTGCAAGCGGTCCCTCGAAACTGCAATGCTCATTACACCAATACGTCAACATGCTAATGTTGATGCTAATGGTAATGTCAGATCGCAGGATCACCCGTCATTAGCATAATTGTAAAAATTGTTCCTAAACTAAATGTATTGAATATCTATACATACACTGACTTTGCCATCCCTAGAGCCAAATGTGCAATGTGCAATTCATTGCAAGACACAGTTGTAAAATGAATCCTATTCTGGGGACCAAACCTACAACCTTCCATTCAAAAGCACACTTGCTAAAGAAAACACTAAATCTGCTATGTTAGAAGATATTTTCCGGTGAATACTTTAAAATTCATATTATTATTATGTCTTACATTGATTACATGCTTGCTTGCAGGAGTGTTGAAGTTTTTATCTGTGCACACAATCAGGTTCTCAGATTTGAGAAGTGCGTGGGTGTAAAATGATGTGTTCTAGAGAAGTGGGCCTCGCTTAAAGCCGGTCGGTTCAGTAACCTGCTTTCTCAGACTCAATGCCTGAACAGTGCCTCAAAGAATTGATTTCAAAGTACTTTTGCTACTTTATAGATCACTCAATGGTTTAGGACCAAAATACAATTCTGATATGCTACTACACTATGACCCCCCCCAGACCTCTGCGGTGGTCTGGGACAGGTCTACTTTCTGTCCCCAGAGTTAGAACTAAACAGGGTGAAGCAGCATTCAGTTTCTATGCTCCTCATATCTGGAATAAACTCCCAGAAACCGGCAGATCTGCTGCTACTCTCAGTTGTTTTGAATCAAGGCTGAAGACATTTGAGTGTTCATTTCTTCAATGTCTAATTTCTTATGCTGCACTGTAACCTTTATTCTTGTGTTTTATGTGTCTTAATTTTTTTATTTTTAACTGTTTATTCATGTGTTTTATCGGTTTTTAATGTTTAATTTCTTATGATTAATTTTGTTGAGGAAAAGGATTGTGTAATACAGAGAAAGAGAGACTTGAAAGGAAACACTTTAAAGAAAAAGGGGGAATGTGTAGTGTCGAAAGATCCGAAAATCGCGGTAAGACGGTCATTAAATAGACACGAAAGGCAGCACTAGATCGGCTTAATTAGTGTGAAGAAGTGTCCAAGGAGACGGAAGGTAACGTCTCTAAAAATAGAGTCGTGAAGGGTAGTGACACTGAGGGTGATCACGAAAGGCAGCACTAAAATTGACTAATCAGTGTGAAAGTAGTCTCAAGTGGGTTAGGGTTAGGGTTTTATCTGTCTTAAAGTTTTTATTTTTAACTGTTTATAGTTGTGTTTTATCTGTTTTTCGTTGTTTTTATTTTTTTTTAACTGATTTTGTGTAACTCACTTTGAATTGCCCTGTGGCTGAAACGTGCTCTACAAATAAAACGGCCTTGCCCTACCTTGTAATACAGTATCTGACTTTCATCTTTAATAAAGTGTCATTGTGGCTTGGAATCCGAAGGTTCTTTCACTTTTGTATTAATCTGTTAACAAATACTTCCTGCTCTACAGTGTGTGTCAACACATTTAGAGTCACAGTTTAACCTCACACAGCGTTGGCTCGTCAGACGGGTGACAGATTAACTCTAACCCTATTCATGAATGTTATCATGCACGACCAGTTTCATAGCTCATGTAAAGTGAGTTGTGCTTGTTAAAATGTGGAATGCTGCTTTTGTTTGTTCATTGATAGCCAGTAACGCTTTTGCGTGGAACTACCTGAACCTACCGCACCCATTCTGATGAAGTGCTTTGAGAAACTGGTTCTACAGCACATGATACAAAACATCCCAGCCAGCCTGGACCTTCACCAGTTTGCATACAGAGCCAACAGATCCACAGGCAAAGCCCTCCACTGCCCTCCACTTAGCCCTCACACACTTGGAAAATGACAACACACTTACATCAGAATGCTGTTTGTTCATTTCAGCCCAGCATTCAGCACAATTCCCCCATGAAACTGACGGCACACACAACCAGATCCCAGACAGTTTGGATTGGCTGTCACTCCTCCTCCACTGTAGTGTTGTCGCCTTCGGACCATAAAAAGTGATCCAGCAATATTCTGCAGGGTGGTGCGGCGGGGGGCGTGTCAATGAAACCATATGTTTGACATCCTGCTGTGTTCTTAAAACCCCCCGACAAAGCACAATGAGACTTCATGTTTCACAGTTACTGTTTTTCTGTGTTTCTGTGTATTTTTGAACGCACATGAAGGCAGCTTTATTTCACAGGAGAGAGAGAAAGAAAAGAGAGGAGCGAGACATAGCGAGTGCTAAAACGCACTCCCCCCATTCAAAATGAATGGACAGACCTGCGTTGTTGCTGAACCGTTGGACGGCCGACGCAGGCCGACCTTGTTGATGTGCCCCGACCCCGCCTGCTCACACTGGTACCTCTTTATCTTACAAAACTTACAAAATATTTGCCCTTGTTTTACAAAATTGTACTTTCTTTTGCATCTGTATTATCTTCATTTATTTTTCATATTTTTTTTTGTAATTCAGAATTTTTTTATTTCTTTCTTTCTTTCGTATGACGGTGTATTCTTTTCTGTGTAGTTGTTTTGTGGTTTTCTTTGTAATTTGACTGGATGACAATGCCAATGAGGGCCGCCCCTCAATGACATCTCAAAGATAAAGGCTGAATGAATGAATGACTTTCCAAGGAAACCTAAGAAGCCAAAGCAACAGAAAGCATGCTTTCAACATAACAAACTGGCATGGTATGTGCACGGCTCTTGAGAGAAGCGCTCAGCAGTGAGAGCAACTTTGGTACCCATTGAATTCCATCCCCAAAATCTGAAAAGTGGCAGTTACTCTTCTCTTATTAAAGGCTATGGACCCCATAGAATCCAAACTCCCTTCCTAGCATACAGGAGCATTATGTTATGTCCATGTTAACTTTTCCAAAACTGTTAAAATGCATGTATTATTATTGTTATTTTAAGTTTTATAGCCAAGCAAGCTAGTTGGCCGTGTGTAGGAGAGGTATGCACATTATGTCACTGTATTGGCACAATTGTCCTTTTACTGTAAGCGAGTTACTCGGCCATATAGTCTCTTTTGTGGAGCTAATGAATGTCGTGTTTTTTTCAGCCTAAGTGTTCCCCTGTGTGTGCCCCCCTCTCGGCTCTTTGTTGTGCTAACACAGACGTGTGGGCCCGCGGAGCAGCTGAAGGCTGAGAGGACATAGAAGAAAGAGCCTATGAAGCGTTCTCCCCTCACCACAGCCCAATACAATGATGCCAGCTGATGCCAGCTGCCTGCCTGGCAACCAGCCTGGCTTGTGGCATTTAATTTGGAGGAGGAGAAGTTTTATAGTTGTCCACTGAACCATAGCTGGACAGGAGGCTCACTGCCTGTTTAATGCATGCGTGCGTGCGTCTGTGCAAGTGTGCATGAGTGTATGTGTATTTGGATTTTTAACAAACAACCTGTCTGACTGAACTAATGAGCGTCTGACAGATGATATTGAACATGAATCATGTGAAAAGAAAGTGGTTGTAGAAAAACACAACCTTGTGTAATACAGGAAGCTCTGCTTATGTGTCTTATCTCTTTAAGATCTCAATGGTATGTGCTTTGACAACTAAATTTAGGGTGCTACCAATGAAAGCTAACCATGAAGCAGAAATAGATGGCCCAGGGCTGATCTACTGTCAACATTTGAGCTAGTCTCCTTAGATCAGACGGAGACTTTAGCAGGAAAGCTAACCAGACAACCACGGCTCTAAATGGGATTACATATCATAATGTAGGCTACTGAATGTGTGTTAATGTATGGAGCTGGAATGTTGATGTGGTTAGCCTAGCTTAGCATAAAGAATGGAATCTGGGAGAAACAACTAGCTAGCTAGAGATGGAGTGCATTGCGTCACTGTTGCTAGCTGGTAACTTGAAGGAAAAATCTGCAGATATTCTGTTGTGCTGTACATGCAGATGAATAGATGATTTGACTTGGTGACTGAATGTTTGCTGCACACGTATTGTTGGGCATAACGCTACAACCTGATTTCCCAGAATTCCAGGAAATAAACACAGCCCCTTAACTCAAAATCTGTGGCAGTTTCACGGAATCGCAAAGCATTCTGTGATGAGCCCAGGGAAGAATTTCGTGAAATAAACACAGACCCTTAAGTTAAGGAAAAGGTCGTGGGTGGGCTTACGGTTCCGTGACACGCGGGATTAAGTGTACGGTTGGGTTTAGGAAAAGTAGAAAGGGACTTTAGGAAACATTACACGCTGTCTCCATCTCAACCAACTTCCTTCCGCAGAGTTTCAGGCTTTTATACTACGTGCTACCGTAGTCACTCCTAATGCTACGCCATCTTTGCATTGTTTTCTGTGGTGGCCACTCAGACTTTTCACACTTTACACCACCACGTAATGCGGTAAACAGTTTGTGATCATTTCACTGAATTCTGTGAGACCAGGCTGGCTCATCTTACCATTCTTCTTGCTCACTTCATTGTCTGCATACAAATTTTGTCTTCATAAAAGCTCAGGTTTTTGATTTGGCTTGTAAAAACGTCGTTTTTGTACACTGAACGTCCCATCACAAAGCATTTAGGAATATTTCTGTTTTCAGAAAGACTCTTGTTAACGCATAGAGAAATCAGATAATAAGGGAAATGTCCATCCGTCCATCAATCCATCCCACAGCAGGTGCTGCCTTTGTCTCTCCATCATGGATCCCATACAGTAGACCCCATGGCCTCATCAACCTCACCCTGCGTGTTTGTCCATGGCTGCATCTATGAATGTAACTCTGTGGCAGTCGAGCCATATGCTGAACTCTGTAGGGTCAGCTCCTCACAGTCACTGAGCACAGATACAGCACACATCTGAGGGACAGAGTCTGCATTCACTAGAGCCAGTCTCCTCCCTGACCTTACCACAGTCTTTTCAAAACTAGACTATATTGACCATGTTTAAGTACTCTCTTGCTTCCGTAAAATCCGCTGGATGTCCCTCATTTTAGCCTGTGTGTGTGTGTGTGTGTATGTATGTATAGATACATACATACACATGCACATATATATACACACATTGGACAGTTTTAATGTGGCTGTGTGACTACTGCAGAAATGAATGGAATGGGGGTGGGCACTGAAGACGTAACCTGACTAGCACCAGGTTCAATCCTTTTTGTAAATTGAAGTAGCGAACTTTGTGTGTGTGTGCGTGTGTTTGTGTGTGTGTGTGTTTGTGTGTGTGTGTGTGTGTTTGTGCGTGCGTGCGTGCGTGGTGGAAAGGCATGGGAACATATTCTACAGACCATCACTATGCCGGAGCACATGCTTGATAAGACACATTAATTTCACATGACATTAATCGTGTGATTATGAAGCAGGGCATGCCACCCACTGAGACCCAACGGGCTGCAGCATCCTCCGACGCCAAGCGCTCCCTTCTCCCTCTCCTACACACTTCTCCTCCTGATGAGGCCCTCCACTGCCACCGCCACCACCGCCCTCAACATCATGTTCATCATCATCATCATCATCATCATCATCATCATCATCATCACATCCCACAGAAAGACCACAACAACAGTCATTTTTTAAATTGAGTGAAACAGCCTGTTTACATTAAATAGCAATGGGTTTTAAAAACCAAGGCACAGCAGCATTTTGGTGCAAATCAATTCATATCAATGATCAGTGGATCAGCATTGCATAGGATCAGTCAACTTTCTCATAGACTTGGTACTTTAACTTAACTTGCTAAACTTTAAAATTCAAAGTTGTGCCATAACAAGTAGCAACGTGTTTGGACCAAACCTTTAGGGAACAGATCTGGGGGGTTTGCATTGGTGTGTTCAGGGTCCTTTTATTTTTCATAGTGACTTATCATCACACTGACATGGTTTACTGTGCTTCTGACAATGCTTTCTATTTCAGCCTTAAATGTTCAATGCAATTCAGTGACACTTAAAAAGTCTAGAAGAGCTGTATTAGTAAATTATTGTCATGCCATGGTGCAGCCAGATCACGTCTTAGCCGGCCAGGCCACCGAAGGACTGGGGTGCTCTAAAGGCCCTGACACACCAGCCTGGAACTAGTCAAAGGCCGACTGTGGCGTTGCCTCATGTCGGCCCACGTTGCCTTTGCCTTGGTCAAAAATGAGCACTGGAACACACCACACAGGCTTCCTGCACTCACTCACGTTTTCAAGCTGAAAAAAGGTTTTGCGCAGGTCAGGGGTTACTTGGCTTTAAAATCAAAAGGGGGTACAATATGGAAAAAGTTTGAGAAATCCTGCTTTATGGGATCAAAAATGTGGAAGCCTGAAAAACATTTTTTTTAATTAAGATCTCAACCTTTTCATCATTGGAGAGAAATTCCAACCAGGGTGTCCAGGTAGTCCCGCAGGACGTTGGAGCATCAAACGCTTCTGCATTCTGAAACTTCAATTGGTGCCTTTTCTGCATGCAAAGGTACTTTTTCATGTAAATGTTCTTATTATTTATTAATTAATCTGCTGTATTGCTCAAAACCTTCTGCGGTTTCTAAACATTACACGGGTTTTGGGAATTCATTTATAGGAATATGTGCTTTTATCTTAACAACAAATGTTGCATGCCACAGCATTTAAACTCTTAGACTTCATTACACCGGCCAGTTTTGGTTATTGTGGGGGGGTTGAAACCCCCCCATCCCCCCCTTAAAATCACGCCTATGACTATTGGTCACCGTCCGTCTGTGGGTTTTCATAAATATTTGTAATAAGGCAATTTCATCTGACTTTGTGGAAGGTAAACAGCTAGATATAATGTTACAAATGAGCCTTTTTCATTTCAAGAAAAGTAACACTTTTGGTCAAAGTTTCTCCCCGACGTTGACAAATGCATTCTATTTATTGTTTTATGTCTTTTTACTGGCCGCATGGTTTTATGTAGCATTGTTGGAGGGAGCCTGATCATTTCTGACTGCTTCCTTGTAATAGTAGATATGACAAATAAAGTCTTTAAATGAAATCAAGTGTAAAAGACTGATGCAGACAAAATTGGTTTGTTTCAACCAACAATAAAAAGATTGTTACCTATAACGTCAAAAAAAGTGTGGAAAAAAATGCTGATCAGCATATGGACTATTATTAAAATGCGCTGATAAATGATCTATTTTTTTCATTTTGGTAAGACTACCTGTTAATTAGACATAAACACATCCTTACAATCCAAGTCATCGTGCTTCAAACCCATTTTCCTCCATTCACTGCTGGTATTTCATTTTCGAAATCCCAAATCATTTTTTCTTCTGGGTATGAAAAAATGCATAGCCTATTAAATATCCTGTCTCTGTGTTCCTCGGCATGTCCCAGCAGCACTCTCTTTCTATGCCTCTACCCATCCAGCTCAAGCATCCTGGTTTTCTCATACCCTTCATCTTTCTTCTTTTCTCAGCCCATTACCCCGTGGTTCAAGCCAAGCTGTGCTGTCTCTTTGTTTCCCCTACGCTTCGATCGATCTGACATGGCCTGGCTTCCAGCAGCATAAAGGCCGTCCATACACGCAGGAACTCAGCACAAACTGACTGGCTTAAACAATACCAGCAACAATACATCACACAAGGACAATACAGGCCAGACAAATTTCACTGAACAATGGTGTAATGTGTGTACACACACACACACACACGCACACATGCACACACACACACACACACACACACACACACACACACGAAGCAGTGAAGTAGGCCAAACGATGCTTTGTTCATCAGATTATAGTTATTTGCATTTCACACATCATGGATTTAATAATTGATTTACAGCTGGGCGTCAAAGTTGGGAGTATTCAAAAAAGTTTTAAAATCTTCTTTCTTTGAACCTTTTGATGTATTTGCAATTTAAGCAATTTACATTAATAGACAGTTTCACAAATACGATGCTAGGCAGGGATTGTACTCCCAAAGAACATCAGGCCAAACTTGTCTCACTGACACTGTAGTTAGTTGTTCATCTCTTAGATGGAAACAGAGTCATGTCACAACGCTGAGTCAATGTTGGGAGTATAGTGTTTATTACCACTCCTCAGACTTTTATATTAATCCTTGGATTAGTACTGAAAACAGAAGGCACAAACGATTGTGCCAGATTGTATCACAACGGAACATCCGAGAAGTACAGCATGCAACCCGTTGCATTGGCAAGGGATCTGAAAGTGGCATCAAATCATTGGAAAAAAAATCCCCCAGCAGTCGTTGATCAACCACTTTTGTGCCTTTTAAGACTAGTAATTACATTTTCTAGAGAATTGTTGTTTTTTAGAAGTGGCACTTGGAGAGGAAGGGGAGCTGCTGTATTTATTTTATACCATTTTGGATGAACACAAGAAATACAGACTGGCTGCAGATAAAGTCATGTGACTAGATGAGTAAGTCTAGAACTTCAGACATTACCACAAAGTAATGAAATATGTGTGGCAGGGCACCTTCAACACAAGTATCCTCATTACACACACCATCCGCCACTCCAGGCAGGAGAACTTGGACTTCCTTGGAAAACATAAAACCGATTTTTAACCCAATCCCCTACATAAAGTCAGAGTAGATCCCATGTGGAAACGTACAGTTAGAGACAAGAGGCAGACATGTTAGCACAGGTGCTTCAAATAAGTTCAGTTAATGAGGGCATTTGGTCTTACTAGAGATACTTTTACGCTATGGAGGTGCGTTCAAGACCCAACATCGGCCCTCCTAAAGCTTTCTCGAAATGTAATGCTGGCTATTGTGTACCATGCACGTGAAGTTTAAATAATGAAAGAGCCTGTGTGGTCCATGTCTTGCCTGGATTAGGTAGTAGTGTGTGTCATAGTCACTGCAATGCAGCACCTGGGTGTTTGTGGTTTCAAAGCCTAAGCTAGTCTCGTTAACGTCAAAGAGCCTAACACATGCAGATCTGGGAGCAGAGCATCGTTTCAGTTAACATCCCGCCAATCACTAACAAGCACTGTGTTGGTGAGTGTAGCTAGCTACTGTTGATTTCTGCTAACAAAATGGGCCGGATGACATTTTTCGAGGCAACTGCAACACCGAATTTCCCTTCGGGGAGCAATAAAGTATCTCTGATTCTGACTGGCTTCTAGTGTACTACGGCAACCTGTTGGAACGATTCTGGAATGTTGTAGCCATCTCTTTAATCGTCACTGCTTAAAGTCCTTATCATGTGGTCTGTAGGGGACAACAGCTCACCCTCCGCTTTTACATTACATTAGACGCTTTTATCCAAATTGACTTACAACTGCTATATATGTCAGAGGTTGCACGCCTCTGGAGCTACTAGGGGTTCAGTGTATTACTCTGACACTGCTGCAGTACAATAAGTACATCATAGGCTACCTTTCTCACATTAGCTTATGGATTTGGGAAAATGTTTGTAGACTGGATCCGTGTACCCTAAAGTAAGCTGCAAGATCACTTTGCCCTAGACCGCAGGACCTGACAGGGATGTGGTCTCTACCCACAGCTACTGTACTGAGGTCTACTCGCCGAGCTCAGCAAGGTGTCACACAGACACACACACAAATGTAAGTTTTTTAAGAAGTTTTTACAGTAGTTTGCCAGCCTCCAGTCTGTCAGTCTGTCTGTCTGGATAATAGCTGAAGAAGCAACATTGCAACATTATGACCACATCCAGCAGACACAGAGCACCATTAGATCTCAGTTGTCTTTGTGTCCACCTGATGACTGGCACTACAATATTCTCTTTTAAGGTGTTCTTTGTCTCTTCTAACTTCTGATGGACGTGAATCTCTCTGCTGAATGCCCCACTGTGTTCATCAGCTACGGGTATTGTGGGCCAGCCAGCTGCAATGTATTGTCATTGTGCCCCTGATGTCATCAACGGTTGCTCCACAGGACATCATGTTGTACAATCATGGAAAACACAGTTTTTATGTCACATTGCACAGTGGTGTGTTTACATGCACTGAAGTTCTTGTCATCTTTCTGCAGTAATCTGATTTCGTCAAAATTCATCTAAAGGACAACCCTGGTGTGTATAATCAGACACTTAAAATGAAAGCCAAACTAGGTGTACATATTTTGTAAATAAGTGTAAATACTTACTAATTATGAGGGAAGGATTACTGGGAATAAGTGGGTAACAAGCGTGTGCCACTGAGAAATAAACGAAAGCGTAAACTGTTAAATTATTATTACAATTTAGAGAAAGAAAAAAAAGAGGGGAAACACTCAGAAAAAAAACAAAGCTAATTATGATCAACTTTCATGTCAAATATGACTTCAGTTTTGTACATATCTGATAGGGAGGAAAGCTCAACACAGTTATTAGTTGCCTATGTTGTCCAATTCAACTCTATGACTTCATAATCAAAAGATATGACTTAATTTGATCCTAAAGTAACGTTTGTATCATTAATTCATGAAACATACACATGAATGTAACAATAATCACAACGGCTATTTGCATTGACATTACAGTACTTTTGTAAGTGTATCAGCATTTTAAAATCAAAAACACCATAAATAATTTCATTGCATTGCGTCCATCATCATTGTTGGCTGCTTTCTCAACTTCCCTGGTCTTATTATTCATTTATAATATGACTGTGCTGTACTGTAATTATGTAATTTAAAGTGTGTCAAGTGTCAAATGTTAGCTGTGGCCATCACACTCCTGTCTGAGCTAAAGAGTAACAGCGGCGTTTTTGAGGGATTGACCTTAGGAACTTGTAAAATAAGAAAATACTTTTACTTTCAATATTACCACCTATCATTCACAGTTCACAGAGGGTGAGGCCCACCGGACCAATCACATTGGTTTACTACAACACTTCACACCAACTGATTTTATCAGTATTTTTACATCAACGAGAGATTAAATTACCAGGTGGAATGTGTTATGTTTGTCTGCAGTTTCCCTCAGCTCATGGCACATTAAGTCTCTCATCCAGCCCGGTTTCAGGTGAGATGGCTCCGACAAAGCCGCCGTGCACAGACGCAGTTAGAGGCCAGCTGGAGGGCTGTGCAATTAATTACAATTTTAATCGCAATTACAATTTTGTCTCCTAATGAGCAATCGAGAAATAGGGAAAACTTATTTTATTATTTTGCACTATACGTTTTGCGCTTAAACCCTTATTTTGTCTTGTGCTCTGAATTGAAAAAATATTAATATTTTTAAATGCGGAAAAGTATTAAGGTAAATTTTATAGCTCAAGGTGTTTTCACTGTTAATTTGTTCAACGGTTTTTTTTCAAATTCCATAAATGAAACGTTGTTCCAAAACCAAGAAGTCTTCGTATTGAATAATCTCTGTGTCAATATTGAGCAAAAGTAAGTTATATATGTAGCTCAGCATAACTTTTAATCAGTGAACTCCTAAATCAATTCAGCTGTTCTCCTAATAAATGGACGTGTTACCATGCTGTGTGTAACTGTTACACATCCCCAACTAGTCTCTCCTGATTGAAATGCATCTCAGCGGGAATTCTTTCATGAAGACCTACTCCTGATCAAAGCTC
>NC_048414.1:28166576-28170033 GCF_013103735.1 Etheostoma cragini
CCCCCCCCCCCCCTTCCACCTCCAGTCCTTTACTCCAGCTGACCACCACCGGTGTCTAGATTCCATCGGGGGGTCTGATGGTTCTCCACCCCTGTTTGTGATGTCTAATCGTCAAAGACTTTGTACATTTTATTTGAGCTGTACAATAAACCTCATTTGCATATCTGCAAACACGTCTCTCCTGATTGAAACATAATGTTTTCCATAAATCGAGCAGCCACACTAGCTGGTGACCGTAGTGGAGCCATAGCAGCTAAAGAGACACTCATCATTCATCAGGTTGACACAGACACATGCTGATGTTGCATGTGTACGTTTGCTAGCCAGTGTTCATTTCCTCAATGCAAACTTATTCGACGACTTATTCGCCCAAAGTATTCAGAAGTTGATTTGCCATTAATAAGAAGCCCCCTGTGTTCATCATCGTCTGTCTATGTCAGTAATGTTAGAGGAATCAGCGACGTTGGCCAAGTGTGCACATGTGTGCACACACGCATGGTTAGACTGTTGTTGTTCTGAATTTCTCTGTATGTACTGACACTTAAATGCAACACAGCTGGGCAAATACAGGTAGGGGATATGCTCTGTGTGAGAAATTGCTCTGTAACTGTTTCCAGCAATGATAGCAATGGAGTAAAAAGACTTAATGATTTTGAACATCTCCTCTTTTTTCTAGCCTCACTAAAGTGTCCAAATGTATACAAGAAATATCAGATACTAATACATGTATGCTTGAAATGCGAGAATTACCCCCTGTTTTAAATGACTTAATGCAAATTCCCCTTCTACTACTACTGGTTTGAGTCAGACTTGAAGCTGAGCAACACCTCGTGATGTTTCATTGGTGAGCCCGTTAGCGTTGTGTTCCTGTGGGACTACAGCGCTCCGTACAGGAAGAGGAAACATGCAGCTGTGTTATGTATTTCAGATCCAGTGAGATGACACAGGGAAGCAGCTGCTGCGCCACGTGGACATCTGCTCCATTCACTAAACCAGGACAGCTTATCGTGGGATGTATCGGGGAAATCTTTCCCTGTTTTACATCTCAATAGAGATCCATGTTGTGCTATTTTTCCATCTGCTTTGATGATAAGGCTTGGGAATACTGTACCCATGTTATAAAGTATTTACTTATTTAAATAACAGTAATTAGTTTGCATGAATATTATCATTTTAAAATCAACAACACCAAAGATAAATCTCATTGCGTTGCATGCATCATCATTGTTGGCAGTTTTTTTAACTGTTGTGTAATTATATTACTAGACTGTAATGTAACTATGTTAGAGGTACCGTCAAACGTTCTCCATGTGACAGAACTGGCAAGGCCTTATCATTTTTTATTTGAGAGATAATTTACTCATGGCAATGACACTCACAGTGCTTTATTAATATAATACAATATAATATAAATAGAGATAGGATGTGGACAGTAAACTCCTATCTGAGTTAAAGAGTGACAGCGGTGTTTTTCATTCATCAGGTGGACACAAACACATCTCAAATTACAAATGCTAATGTTGCATGTGTAACAAAAAAGCCAGTGTTCATTTCCTCAAAGAAAACTTATTCGACAACCTGCACGCATTTGCAGAATCTCACACGGATATTCTGCCGTCCAAAGTGTTCAGAAGGAAAAAGGCTTTTAATTTTGCAGCCCCATGTGCGTGGAAGCAGCTTCAGAATGAACTCCAGTTCAAGGAGTTTCATTTTAATATTTTAAAAGCTTTTTAAAGGAACTTGGAGAAAGGCAGTCTGTATTTCTCAGTTTTTACATTGATTTAGCACTAAGGCTAACATCTTGGCCTTTCCAAAGAGATCTGTGCAATCTTAACCCTTCCAGATGTTTAGTAATCCGGACTGGAACTGCAGTCTTTACACTGTAGTTTGGTTTAATAGCCACAGCCATCTTGACTCCAAGACGTTGTCAGGTGAGTGTGTCGACCAATCAGAGGCTGTCTCCCTGACCCAACAGCGTGCACCGGGAGTAACACCTGTGTGTAACGGTGACGTGTCGAGTGCGTCTGGAGTCAGTTACTCGGTAGGTGGTTAGTTGTAGAACTAGTACAATGTATGCGTTTTATGAATGTTTACATCAGAGTACGTTAAATACACGCCATCAATAACACAACGTCAGCTGTTCATGGAAGTGTCCCATAAAGGAAAGGAAGGAGGCTGTCAGGCAGTGGATGAGGCCTGGTCTACTGTTCAATGAACTCAGGGTGGGGGGTTATCCGACATCCCAGCCTTCTACCCCTCCCCCCCTCGGTTCAGACCTGAACCCTGAAGTGGTGTCTGCTGTCACACACAGCAGGTTGATTGTCCTCCACGTCTGACATGAAGAGGACGGCTTTCTGTGGACCGTTAAGGGTTGACACAGTGGGGGGGGGGCAGTTTTAAAACCTACTTTTTATTTATCTTCTTACTAAAGATTGACCTGAATATGTTGTGTTTCTACGGTAACACTGACGAAGAATACATCGGATCTGTTGCTACAGAACAGAAGAACGCCCCCCCCCCCCAGTCCTGGTCAATGTTGTCACATTCTCATATCTTTTCTAGAAATACTAGGATATAAGGTAGATTGAGAGGAGAAATTAATTTTTCACAGGCCACCTGATGATGAAGAACCTGCATCCTCACATTGTCACCAGCAGCTGGATCAGCCGGGTTGGGGGGGGGAGTGTGTGGTTGGCAGATACCGGTGAGGGTCGGCTCCAGACCTCAACGTCTCAACATAAGCGTCACTTCTTTGCTTTCAGCTGCCTCTCACGCCCCCCCATCAGATGGTAGCAGTTATTACATCATTTCTCTATAGTCGAACTGTCATGGCAGACATCTTCAATGACACAGGTACACATATCAGAAATGAATATGGGGATTTAAAAGTTGACCAATGGCTTTGTGCCCACACATCTGAAACGGTTTGTTATTATGTCGGACATGTCGTGTATTCATTTGTTGATATCTGAAATAAGGAATTACATTTCCACTGTCACAAAGTTTTTTCAACATGTCGAGATTTAACCAGAAATCTGTTAAAGCCGTCCTCACCGGTGACAAATGAGTCTCAGTAAATGAGTTTGGACTAGTCGGATTGTCATTTCTACATGTCATAATTGTTTCATAGATATCTGAAATTGACTTTTGAACTTGTCAAGATGACATCTTTGTTGCGGGGGAGGAGGGAGGACCCAAAAGCAGAGGATCAGCAGGAAGGAGGGAGCTTAAAAAAAAGGCTTTATTCATACAAACAGAAAAACTGGCGCAGCTCAGGGAGCAGGAGACAAAACAATGTTCCAAAAACGAGCATAAAAAGAAGATGAGCCAGGGACCAAAACGACAGCCGGTATCGAATCTAACACACAGGAGCATGGCGACACCCCCCTATGTTAAAATACAGGGGCATAAGTATACACCCCCTATGTTAAAATACAGGGGGCATAAGTATACACCC
>NC_048414.1:28170133-28174238 GCF_013103735.1 Etheostoma cragini
TACTTAGTGACCCCCCCCCCCATCACCCTCCCTGACACCTCACAAGTCCCAGGTGAGACTCTTCTGTGGCATAGACTGACCCAACAAAAGACCTCTAATCAATGCACATCAAATATCATGTCAAAGGAAAAAAACTAAGTTATAGAAGTTATAGAAGAGTTAAGTTATAGAAGGTCACAAAATGTAATTTACCCAACCCCCCCATTTTCCTTGGGTCATATTTGAGCAATTTTAAAGTTTCCATGACAGAAATTTGGTTTTTTTCCAGCCGAATTGCACAAGAAATACACTGATGGTTTAATTCAACGTTCTTCACATCGGCTGACTAATTTCAATGAATTTGGGTTTTATTAAATTGTACATTCGAAAAAAAATATCCTGACTGAACTTTGACACCAAACAGTCTGTGATTATCCATTAACATCCTCTGATCTGAACTAAAAGCTCTGAGGTAGTCAAAAAAGAGCCCCAAAAATGTGAGAAAAAGAAGAAGCTAAACTCTTCCTATGAACTCAAAATGGAGGGCATTAATGAGTGTAGCAGGGCACTGCGGGGTATTACAGGGTGTAGCAGGGCACTGCAGGGTATTCCAGGGTGTAGCAGGGCACTGCAGGGTATTCCAGGGTGTAGCAGGGCACTGCAGGGTATTCCAGGGTGTAGCAGGGCACTGCGGGGTATTACAGGGTGTAGCAGGGCACTGCAGGGTATTCCAGGGTGTAGCAGGGCACTGCAGGGTATTCCAGGGTGTAGCAGGGCACTGCAGGGTATTACAGGGTATAGCAGGGCACTGCGGGGTATTACAGGGTGTAGCAGGGCACTGCGGGGTATTACAGGGTGTAGCAGGGCACTGCAGGGTATTACAGGGTGTAGCAGGGCACTGCGGGGTATTACAGGGTGTAGCAGGGTACTACAGGGTATTACAGGGTGTAGCAGGGCACTGCAGGGTATTCCAGGGTGTAGCAGGGCACTGCAGGGTATTACAGGGTATAGCAGGGCACTGCAGGGTAATACAAGGTGTAGCAGGGCACTGCAGGGTATTACAGGGTGTAGCAGGGCACTTCAGGTTACATAAAGTAAAAAACAATTGGGCATCAAACAATTTCCTGCAATCCGGTCATTTTAATATGCAAGAACTAATGGTGCAAATGTCTTTATTTATGTGAAGAAAATGCTTCTTCTGTATTGAAATCTTTCTGTCATATTCAAAACATCATCACACGTTTCTGGGTGTTTCTAAGAAATCATGTACAGTACATCTCAACAACAAATCTGGTTGGGGTGTTGTCTACACCTGTGATAAGGGCCTGTGCCTGCAGTCAATGCACGTGCCAAAAAGTGAATAAAAGGTGTAATGCAAAAGCAATGTAAAACACATGCAGCAGCTAAATTAACAGCGGAGTTAGAAATCTGAGGAGGAAAGGAGGAAGGTGACAAAAAAATCAGTCAGCCATGGATTTCAAAATTGGACTTTTTGATGCTGTTAACTTCACCTGAATAACACATTCAGGTGAAGCTGCAATCTAACTCTGTATGAGCCCATAGGTGTGGTCATATGGCAGGTGCACTTTTTTTCGGGGGGGGGGGGGGGGGGGGGGGGGGGCATTAGAAGAATTTCAGGAGACAACAAGAGGGAGATGAAACAGAGGTGACAGAGAAAGAGAGAGAGAGAGAGAGAGAGAGAGAGAAAACAACCCACAGGTTCCAGGCAGCTGGTGTAATTACAGAGCGGCAGGCACACAGAGAGAATAAAGGGGAAGACAAAAAGGGAAAGTTGTAGAAGTTGTAGGTCTGGTCTCCACCTCTTCCCTGCCTCTGTTCAGCCCTCAGCACCTGTCCGCCAGCTGGACAACCTTCACCAGGGCTGGGCACCCAATTCAAGACTTTTTTAGGCACCGACCGAATTGCCTCTAAAGCACCGAGCATCAACAAATGCCTTCTCATTTAATACCCAATTTCAATACACGAGGCAGGGGTCTTCAAAGTCCCTAAACCAAAGACCCCTCAACTAAGAGAGATGGAGCAGGGCCCCCTACTACATATATTGTTTGAAATCAACTTACATATTAAACTGGGCCTACGATAACATGTAGGGCAGCCTAAAGCCTTTTTACCTTTTAATGCATAGAATACTAAGCTATTAAAATAATGGCATGATTTTATAAATCATGTTTTAAAGTTAAACATCCATGTAGCACAGTGGATTAGGATCACCTGTATCCGTGGGTGGTTACCTTAGTGACCACCTTACCTATGGGCCGGTAACACTATCATCATTTTTTTCTCTGATACTTGACAACTGATTTCTATTGGTTGGTTCATGTTAAGTCATTAAAATGTTTGAAACCTTTGCGAAAAATGAACAATAAATTTGTACATGAACATTAGGTCAGTTATTCACATGACTAAGGTCATTTATAATTGCTTTGGCACAGGATGCATTTAGTAAGCCTCGCATATCAAAACAGTTTGCATTCGTTTGCCATTGAATCACAATTCAAATGCAAATTATGCTCATGTTCATTTTATAAATCCCTACATGATGCATCATGCTGAAGGAGAGGCAGCTAGCAGATAGTGAGGAGATGTTTTGTTTCCAATCCTTTCAAGAATATTGTATTTTAGCACTTACCAGCTATTCTCTTAAAATAATCTTCTTATCGACCCATTGAAAATATTATAGTACACATTGAATGTGTTTAGTTGTTATCATTATGCAATACAGTGTGTATGCATAACATAGTTCATTCAGTACAGCGAAATGCAGATGTAGCCCCGTCCACCTCACATGCACAGAAAAACAAGAAGAATAGGCATTAAAATAAAACAAACTACATAAAAGGAGCATTACAGGAACTACTTATTAAACTGGATATTTACGTAAAACCAGTAAGTCAAAATCAAATATATTGATATTACCTGTTACACCACGTGATACAGTTGCATAGTTAGAGCTATAATTACCTACCCGTCAAACAACATATCGCGGCGGCTCGTTGGTCTAGGGGTATGATTCTCGCTTTGGGTGCGAGAGGTCCCGGGTTCAAATCCCGGACGAGCCCGATTTTTTTTTCAATCGGCTTCTCGTTTAGATGCAATGAAACAACCAAAAGGCTTTGCACAGCAGAGATGAGAATGCAGCTCCTGTGTGACCGTTCCTAACGTCCGTACCACCTTGATCTAAATCCTATTCTAATGAAAGTTTTTGTAAAAGAAAAATATAATACAAGTGCTGCAAGTGATACATACAGTATATTGCAGAGTATATTACACACACACATACATTTACAGTATATATACTGTATGTATATGTGTGTCTTACATGTATAAACATATATTGCACACGTTATATCCTGCTGGAAATGGGAAAATTCATAATTCATTGACCTTCAACTCAAAGCTAACACAACCAAATTCCTTAAAATAGAACCTTTATTATATAAAAATGCTTTTGATACAAAAAATGTCACAAGTGTAAATTCCACAAAGCATTTTTAACTGAGACAACAAATATAGGTTTTAAGGAGTTTGACAGTGGTTTGAGGCGGGGCCTACAGCCCTTAATTAATATAAAAGATCTGTGCAGCTCAGAGTTCCCACTGACACATACAGACGCAACTTCAGCAGCTGTTCTCTGGAAATCTCCAGCCAGTCCCCAGACGTCCGCTACATCATCAGCAACAATCTTACTGCCATTTCCAAAAGTTCCCCACCTCCCAAAGTGCTGGAATACTTTTCCACCAGTACACTACAGAATGCTCTCTAGCACAATGGCTACAATTTGCTGCACTACAAAGATGGCAGGAAGCTTGGTGTGTCCTCCTCTGATTATACGGGGGGCTGTGCCATAACTCTCTCTGGCACTATAACCGTCTCGGGTTGATTTCTACCGCTAGAACCCTACAGCCCAAACATTTTCCTTCTTCATTTATTTTCTTGGAAATAATAACATATCTTATATTTTTGTAAGTGCTTATAAAGGCTCACACTTTGTTGCTAGGGCATGTGTTGATAATGTTATAATATACTAATAATAAGTGCTGCAAGCCTCCTGAAAGCACAGGTTGTCTCCACATAGCCGGCTATGGGGGGGGGGGGGGGGGGGGGG
>NC_048414.1:28174339-28177425 GCF_013103735.1 Etheostoma cragini
GGCGCTGTGATGTTCTGTACACCTCAGGATACAAAGGTTTGAGACAGAATATGTTTGTGGGACCAAATGTAAAGTTTGTCCCAAGAGTTGACATTGTTATGACAACCCGATAGAGTAAATTGTTTTCTGACATGTTTTTGGAGGATTAGGGTTAGAAAATAGAAAATAATCCACAATTAAAGTCATTAGTTGCAGCCCTGTATTATTTCACAGAAAATCAAGTAATTGTGTCCTCCAGATGTCCAAATCAGATTGGGCGGCCCGCATGAGAGAAAAAGGGTTGTTCAGACTGAAACAGGGTGTCAGATCACTTTTTTTATCAAAAGTGTTCATCACCTTAGGACGAGGCAAAAATCAAACCATATGTATCCTGTTAGTCAAACCTTGGCCTTTAGTTTTGCAGTGGCGGGGCTACTAATGAAGGACAGAAGAACTAGGACAGATCACTAGAAGTGATATCTTGATTCTCCGCACACACGAACCACGACAAAACTGAACAGATTGGCAGTACCAAATATAGATTTTTTTTTGGCACCTAGAGCAGATTGCTTATCATCACAGGCCTGCAAATGAAGAGAAGGGAGAGCATCGCCGCGCTCGGGAGCTCTTTAAAACCTATTTTATACAGTCTACGAGTGAAACTCATAGGAATTAGTGTAGTGTTTGTGATGCAGTCAGCTCGTGAAATTAAATGAGAATCAGAGTCATTAAAAAAAAGACTAAGTTATTCAAAAATTAAATCAGGGATGAATCGAGATCGTGATTTTATAAGGATTAATCGTGCAGGCCTATAGGGAAGGATTAACAAACCCTTGTGGAAAAAGTTGGATGGTGCAACAAGGACTGCTTGGTTATTTCATGGAATAATTGTTAAGATTTATAAAGAATATATTTAGGGTGTTTCCTCTCTAACTGGGACATTTTGGGACCGATTGGTGGGATTACTGTGGACCAAGTGTACACTGATAATAAAATGGAACCATGTATCAGCTGATTTAAATAGCTCACGTTACTGTGTTGTGGATGTGGTGTTTTCTTTAGCGGGGGTGCAAATGTTCCACCAGAACAAGTTCCTCCCTGAGATGATTCAGCAGAGCCACCGTAGCGCCCCAGACCGTTGTGATTGGTGTAAAGAAATGCTAACACACCCTAGTTTTTCCCCCTCCTTTTCCAGAATGTATGTGTGGAGCAGCCAGACCTTCCTCCGCAGTGCTGTGGAGACAGAGCTGGCAACGCGAGACAACCGAAACACTGAAGACACTGAGCTCTTGAAGATGCATCTGAAGCATACCGAGACCGTCGGCCGGTTCCTGGAACAGCTCTGGATAACATGTCTCAGCTGGAACTCTTTCGCTTCTCTATTTCCAAAAAAGACTCCTTCAAACCAAACATAGTGGCAGACACAGAAACATACATAACGATCTACACACAAACAGAAATACGAATAACACAAGTCGCTATAAGAATAATTTGTTATAAACTGTAAAATAGCTTCATGGTCTACTGTCATTATGCGAGTGGTAAATGCAGGCTTTGTGTGTAATTACAAGTCATAGTAACTGATATAGTATGTACACAATAGCAGCAAACATACTTTTGGTAAACTGGATGATGAAGGTAAATGTGATGGAAGAGGTTCAGATTCACAATGAGACTCAATCATTGACTTCATTACACATATGTACAATAGCTTTACATGTGGATGTTCATTTGGTATGTTGTTGTCACACGGCGATTTCATGGCGTAATGAAGACTGTTGGCAGATTAGTCTTTGTCTCTGGGTTGATTGGGGAAAAGCTCCGCCATGTTCAACTTAAAAAAACTCACAATTTGAAATGTGAGGGACACGCTTTTAAGAACGTACAAAAAAGATTTCCCACTTTGATCTTGGCCCTATCCCATCCATCCACTAATTCACTCATTCTTCTATACAATAATCCATTCATCATCCACGATTTCAGCCTAAATTCACCAAACATTCACACATGCTCACGCACACAGCGGTCCGATCACCCACCCACCCACCCACCCATTCATCCACCCATCTAGCTGTCCTTTCTTTTGTGTGGAGTGGTGGATCAGCCAACGTGAATAAAATAGTCAAATAATTCCTCTCTGATTTACTTTTGTTCATATTATTTTAACACTATGTACAGTCCTGCTGCTGGTCTGCCAACGAGGACGCTCGGAGGGAGAAGACAAGCGGAGTGAAGCTTTCAGACGACGCCAGAGCCTACTGGTGACTCTCTCAGTGGATTAGTTCCATGCTGGCAAGAGTTTAGGTGTGGGAGCAGCATGAGGCGAGGAGTTAGGCCCACTGAATATTTGGACAGATGGAAAAAAAGAAGCCCGGCAAAGCAAGTTTTTCTTCTGTTGATGGGATGAAGGGATGTAAGAGGGAGCTGGTTTTCTCCTCGCTGCTCCCTGCAATGAGTGGGAGGGCGGGACACACGGAGCGACAGACTGGGGACCAGGGCTGGGTATCACTCAAACGTTTTCAGTACCGCTACCGATACCAATACTGGGACTTTGATACCGGTTCCTAAACGATACCAATTTTATAAAACAAAAAGAAATTACAACATTATGTCTCTGTGTAGCGTAGAGTTTTTCCTGCGTGACATCAGACAGCCAATCACAGACATTGTTAGATCTTGGTAGAAGCATGCTGCATGCTGATTGGCTCACTGACCCTGATGAGATTTAGTCCTTAGGGATTGAGATTTGCCGTCGTATGACGAGGCATTTTCTGATCCTCGATACTAAAGAGGCGGTTCAGTTGGTGCCTAAAAGTCTTGAATTCCCTACCCAGCCCTACTGAAGACTGATCACATGATGGTCACCCTGACAGCTCCAAGATGACTGGAATGATGAAATAACCAAAGTGGGACGTAGGCACCTTGAGCAAGGCACTTGAGCCTAAGCAGCTGATATAATGTAACACGTGAGGGCCCCCCAGGGCTGGAAGTTGGCCCTTGGAGTTCCTTCCCTGGTTCCGCGGGCCACACGAAGCCAATTCCTGCAGCATGTGGCCTGCATTCTTCCTCACAGGGCTCAGGGGCTGATGGGGGGGGGGGGGGGGGGG
>NC_048414.1:28177525-28180945 GCF_013103735.1 Etheostoma cragini
GGGTCTGATGGGGGGGGGACACACAGTTTGTTTAGATTAGGAGTGTGTGTTTAATGGACAGTAACAGCAGCAAAAGCAGCACTTTAAATTTTTCAGATCAGAAATCATTCAGCATAAAAATGACTTATGACTAAAGAAATCTGACTCGACTACGAGCAATTAGTTGACTGGTGGACTCAGAGTGTGGGTGTTACCTGTATGTGCGTGTGTTACCTGTATGTGTGTGTGTGTGTGTGTTACCTGTATGATCTGGTGGTGGACGGACTGTTGGAGGAGTAGAAGATCTCTGTGTTGTAGAGAGAGCGGTCAGTAGCCGGGGACGGAGGGGGGTTCAGGATCTACAGACAAGAGAGGGGTTATTTCACTGTGGACAGGAAAAAGCATGCATGTGTGAGTGAGTTTGTATGTGTGTGTCTGTGTGTTTGTCAGAGTTTGTGTGTGTGTTTGTGTTTGTGTGTGTGTCACACATTCTAAGTGGCTGCCATGCCTACAAAGAAAGGGAGATAGCAGTAGTCGAGCTCACAGTGAAAACCATTGTCAGGTAAAACCATCAATGTTTCAGCGCTGCAGTAGTAACCCTGGTAATCTCTGGCTGCCAATACACCACATGTTGTTTTTATTAATGAGGAGTCCAGTGATGGAGGAGGCCGTTGCTACTTAGACCCTTAGGAAAGGAGTATTGTTCTTGTTCAGTGATATTGTGAAGACCTACTGCAGGCCACTGGTCTATGATTTTGCATATACTTCTGCTGCATCTGAAATATTTGTGTCCCTGTACCATTTTTCTTCATGTGGACATAAATAAATGGTTAAAATCTGTGTCTGTGTGTGTACCTGAGGGTAGAAGGCTCCCTTGGTAGATGAGGAGCTGCTGGACGAGGCTCCGGTCACATGGTTCCTGTCGTAGAGAGGAGCTCCGCTGCTGCTGCTGCCCATCAGGCTCACTGAACTCATCATGGACTTCCCACAGGAGATACCTGTCCACAGGTCACAGGCCACGTCTTAGAGACACCATATCATGTGAGTTGTGCTATAGGTATAGCCAAAGACACTCAACAGCTAAACACAGCACATGACACGCTGCGCCAACGCTATAACCAATAATATATATATATATATATATAGAACCTCTTCAGAGTTCACCAAAAAAAATCCTCAGATACTTGGTAGACGCAGACGTATGTGGAACACCTGACTAGCAAACATTATGTAACAATATGATAACAAATCCTGTTTCTATTCTGCTAGTCAGAAAACAATTATAGAATCTACAATTATATCTGTATCTAATTATGCATGCTTTTCCCTCCACCGTAAAGCCTCTTGACTCAAAGATTTGAAGACTTTAAAACAATTGAACGCATTTGTTATTGTAATTGTGTAACTGTTGTGAATGTTAGCTGACGCTGGCTTCTCTGTGTTGCCGAATCTGAAGAGAGTTTGTTCCAAAGACAGAATCAGGTCTGGAAAAAAGTTAACTTTCTCCTGTTGTTTCCGTCTGAATATTGCCATTTTACTGTCAGAATGTTCTGGATTTATGTGGCTTGTAAAGAATGTCTCCAATATTGACTTTGGTGACTGTGGGGCAAAAGAATAGCTCATAATCTGTGTTCACGTGTCAATCTGTGTCATGTCTCCCATTGGAATCAATCCACTCAGGAGCTGCTGCTAGTCTCCCAGGCGGGATGGTGGACAAACCCACGGGACACACAGACAGGAAGTCGCTCTGAGTCGGGGCACTGCTGCTGTGTGTCTGATCCTACCTTGGAAGGTGCCGTGCTGCGAGCTGCTGGGGGCGATGAAATTCAGCGGCACATGGGGCGTACCACTGATGTACTCATGGGGGAAAGTCCCACTGGGGCCCTTGTAGCGGCGACACACCATACGCTGGCAGAAAAAGTAAGCTGCCCCGATCACAAAGACGAGCAGGATGATGGCGATGACTGGGCCGATGGTGTTGGGCCCGGTGTTAGGGATGCCACTGGAGGGGGGAGACACATACTCTGCACATGGAAAACAAACAGGAAACAGAGGATGCAGAGTCAAGGACAGGCACTTAGCCAGAGACAATACACGTGTGCTTACTGTATCCTGTTTCAGTGTTTTTACCACAGGCAAGCTCATCTGATCCGTCGGGACAGTCAGAGTAGTTGTCACACTGTTGTTTCTTAGTGATGCACTGGTTGTCACCGCAGCGAAACTGGTTGGGAGGGCAGATGACTGGAGGAAAGCAAGATAAAGAGACGGGCACTGAGACAGAGATCAACAGTTATCCATCATACCCAGCAGTGAGCACAGACCTTCCGGGTAGAAGACCTAGACAAAGCAGCCGGTGTGGCAAAGTGCTGCAAATGCAGAAGTGCCTTAAATCTGCATTCTATCTGATCTCCAGCAGGGGGGGACTCCTTAAACTTGCATTATATCTGAAAGTAAGTGTACAAAAATGAAACTAGCCAACAATATAACAGCCTCCAGGTTTTACTTGTGTTATTAAGTGCATGTTCCTGATGATACTTTACATACTTTTACTTACATCAAATTTTCAATGCAGGACTTTTACTTGTAACAGTGTATTTTTACAGTGTGGTATTATAACTTTTACTTAAGTACAGGATCTGATTAACTCTTCCAGCACTGCACGGGACCACTCACTGTATAATGTTAATGGACAGCGCATGTGGGGTGTCCCCCATTGGTTTGTGGAGATCTGCTATGAGTCGTTTGCCGTTACGGCCACAGCCGTCTACACTCTACATTACGTTACACACTTTCACTGGAAATCACATCATAGCCACACCCTAAAACACCCCCTGCTTTATCACAGATGTTGAAATCAACATTATAATTCAAAAAATGAACATCATTCAAATGTTTACTTATCATATGGTCTCAATTGATAGGTCCACGTTAACTGAGCTGATAGGGTCAGTTTGAACCTACTTTCACAGTCCTGCTCATCAGAGTGATCAGCGCAGTCTGGTTCCCCGTTGCAGCGCAGCTGGGCATCAATGCAGCCTCCTTTGTCACACTGGAACTGGGCAACGGAGCAAATGGGGCAGTTCTCCTCATCGCTGCTGTCGTCACACTCGGGGAAGCCATCGCAGCGCCAGGCCATGGGAATACAGTCGATCTCGCCGGTGGAGCAGGTGAACTGCTCGGTGGAGCAGGTGGGAGGCTCTGACGGGGATAGAGAGAGAGAGAGAGAGAGAGATAGAGAGAGCATGTTAACAACAGCAATCCACAAAGTTGTTCATCGTACAGCATTTTATCAAACACACATCGGCATCTCTTCTTCTCTGCTGTTTCACATCCTCTGAACGTAACACGGGTGTTAATATGTAATTTTAGTGGGAATGCTCTTCAGCATTCCCACTATTGTTATACAGTTCTTTATTATTCTTACTTCTTATTATTCCGTAC
>NC_048414.1:28181045-28226845 GCF_013103735.1 Etheostoma cragini
CCATTCGACAAGGTTAGCTTTTGCAATTTAGCTATTCAGCATTCCCACGCATTTTCTGCAGGAAATGCATTTTCTAGTATGTTTATAACATACAGAAACTAAAAATAAATTGTATAAGATTGATAATATTCTGAGGGACCAAAGAATAAAATATGAATAAAATAGAATGTAAAAAGAGTCGGTGTAATTTGCAAATGCTTTTCGATCAGTATTGATTATAAACAAGATAGCACCGCATGAATTAAGGTGACACTGTTTTTTACGATATATGTTATGTATGTGATGTAGTGTATCTAAGTGATTGAAAAAAACTAAACTAAACTGCTTGGATTATTTGCATTATGCAGATACTACACATAAAAAACACGAAGACTCTGTAGTCCAAGCCAGCGTGAGAAAGACACCTTAAATGGCTTCCACAAAATGACAGACCTCTATTTTTTAAGCTATTTATTCACCAGTGTAGCTACAATGACACCTATGTCGTTACCACAGCAACATATACAGATCTGTAAGTGAAGTCTGGACACACAAATGCAAACTGATCCCTTTCAAATAACAAGTCCGTCTTAAAGATCGTATTTGAGAAAGAGATCGGATTTGACTGCTATATGTCAAACAGTTTTTATGTCACACACATTTTTTGTTGCTCTGTTACAGGCCTCATGAAACAGAAGTCAGAGCGCTATTTATTCTTGCATATTTTCATTTATCCGGTAAACGGAGGTTCTCGTCTCGGATATTGATTGACAGTTTAAGTAGCCAACACTGCTGCGTTGGCGTTACGCTCCACCCTCCCCTGTCAGAGGGACAGCAGCTAAACATGGGACATGGGGCATAGAACAATAGATAAATGTCAATTTATCATAAGGGTTATCATAGGGACACAGGGTTATGCATTTTGACTTCATGAGGCCTTTAAAGGCTGACGCAGGCGGGTGAGTTCATGCCCAGAGTGTGTGTGCGAGTGCGTGTGTGCGTGAGTGAGTGAGTCTGTGTGTGTGAGTGAGTAAGTGAGTGAGTGAGAGAGAAAAAGAGAGAGAGAGAGAGAGAGAGAGTGAGAGAGTGTGTGTGTGTGTGTTTGTGCGTGTGTTTCAGCCTGCTTCACATTCAGATGAATGAGGAGTGACTCTGGGTCTGACTGGTGTGGTTTGCTGTTCACCTCCACAGTGCAGCAGGTCCTGCAGTAACACCAGGCGCATGGGGCAGGAGCAGCGGGGGGTGCCGTCACCCTTAGCAATGCAGATGTGTGAACAGCCCCCGTTGTCGCGGGAACAGGGGTGGGATGCTGGAGACAGGAAACAGTCATTACAAACCATCCTGCCAGATCTCTACGTCAACAAAGCCCTACTATATATAATATAAAACTAAGAATAAAACCTCATATTCAAAAACACCACATTTCTATTTCCCTACCTATTGTATACCTTTTCTCATTGAACTGAATTCTCTAGTCAAGTCACTCAGATTCTCCCCACAACAACAAAGTTTTAAGCTTTTGGAACCAGTAGAGCATTTACCCACAAAATCGTCTGACTGAATATAACTGTATTTGTGTATACATGTACCCGTTTTTTATTCATCCTTAATGTCAATGTCAATTTATTTTGTATAGCAGCTTGTATTACATGTAAACCCAAAGGGCTTTACACCAAAAACAGCAACACATTCAAAAGAAAGAATGAAGAGAGAGAGAGAGAGATAGATAGATATATATATATATATATATAGGAATACAATCAACAAAACAAACAAGACATACAAGACTTCATTCATCATTTTTGATATATATATACTGTTGGTTTTTGACACTGTATTTTTATGTAATGCATTTTTTGAGGAGGAGGTGTGTACCAAACTCCTGGGGGTCCATCTCTTCTACAGCGTGGATGGAGGTCAGGTATGATATCCGTCCCTGTATGCGCGTGCGTCCGTCTCCAGTCAGTTTGTCCACTCTCTCGATCATCTGCTGCTGCCGGTCGATCCAGTACAGATGCTCCCCCAGAATGGTCAGCCCCATGGGCTGCAGAATGTTGGAGTCCTGGAGGACAATGCGATTGGCTCCTGGGGAGGGGGAACGATGTCATAAGAATATGAAAATAATATTGTTTATCCAGGCCAATTCAGGCTACATCTCCACTGTTACGTTTTGGTTTAAAAAGGAATATCTCTTGTTTCTATGTTTCCCCCTTTCATTCCCCTGCTCTGGTGTTTGCCCCTCTCATTCCCCCTGCTTTGGCAATTCCCCCTCTCATTCCCCATGCTCTGACATTCCCCCTCTCATTACTGCTGCTCTGGCAAACAAAGACATGATTATGTAAAGAAATTGACAATTAGACAGTTATGTTTTATCTGTTACAGGCCTACCTGTCAGGTCACTGCTTTCAATGCGTTTGAGGTCGGCATCAACCCAAAACAGTTTCCCCAGTTTGTTGTCCAGAGCCAGAGCCACGGGTCGGATCAGACCAGTGGTGAACAGAGACTCCCTCTCTGTCCCGTCCAGGCTGGCTCCTTCGATCTTAGCTGAGCGCTCCTGCACCGTGGTGAAGTACATGTACCTGCAGGGAGACACACATTTATCTACTGTAAGGCACTGTACACACAGAGTACAACATGTTGATGTAACTAACCAGTGTGGAATGAAACATGGAAAGTGGAAAGTACATTTACTACAGGACTGCACTTTAGTCCAAATGTTGAGGTACTTGTACTTTACTTGAGTCTTTTCTTTTCATGCCCCTTTCTACTTCTACTCCGCTGCTTTTCAGAGATGTATTCTACTTTTTACTCCACTACATTAATCTGAAAGCTTTAGTTACTTTACACATTAAGATTTCTAAACACAAAACATGTGTAGTTTATAATATCGGATGATTTATTATAAAGTAACCTAGCAACAATATAATGGCTTAAAAGTCCAGCTGAGATGATGTGACCATTCAACACACAGCTGGTTGGATCCTTTACACTTCCTACTGTACTCTTCTTTAAGTAAATTGTCCTGCTAATACTTACAGACTTTTATTTAAGTTCAAATAAAAACAATGCCTTAACTGTACTGTTTGCTGTCACTGATAATATCACTCTTCCGTTTATTCTTCTCTGTATAATGCAAGATTAATGTTAAAGCTCTCATTATGCAGGTGTGTGTGTGTGTGTGTGCATGCGTGCTTGAGTGTTGTTATTGTTCTTGTTTGTTTAATGTTTTTATTTAATTAATTAATAATTAATTTTGTATAATTATTTTTTTGTTTGTATATTAAGATATATATTCTACATATGTTTGTATTGTACTTCTATGCTGTGTGAAAACGAGATGGATTCATCTCAAGGGGTTATTCTACATAATTAAGTAGCATGTTCAACGCAGGATTTTTACTTCCACCGCTGGATATCACCAAGCATTGCCTCTGTGGAACTAATGATAATGAGCTCACCCTTTCTCCGCATTAACCACGATGGCCCGTGGCTTGTCGCTATCATCCTTCAGGACCACGCCCACAGTGTGTCCATCCATCTGCTGTACGTTGATGGTGTTGGTGGTCTCACAGGTCCAGTAGACTTGGCGGCTGTAGGGGTCCAGGCTCAGGTCGTGGAGCTGGTTGTCCGCTGGCTGAGCACCACTGCTCCCGATCATGGAGGACTGAAGACACACACAGCAAGATCATCACTTTTATATTCAGACTGCTTTCCGTCGCACTGCTACAGGGGATCCACAAATCAGCAGCCACTATTCATTTCAACCCCAACTGGCCATCAGACACCGCCAACCAAGAGCCTGGGTCTGTCACAGGTTTCTTCCTATAAGGGAGTTTTTCCTCACCACTGTTGCTTGCTCTGGAGGGAACTACTAGAACTGCTGGGTCTTTGTAAATTATAGAGTGTGGTCTAGACCTACTCTGTAAAGTGTCTTGTGATAACTCTACTTAAGAATTGATAATATAAATAAAATTGAAACAAATTGAACCCTCCTACAGACATTTTACCATTAATAGGAGTCTCCATCTGTTCATTTGTTTGATGGGGACAATTACAGGCCAAACGTTTCAAACCAATTCAGGTATTTTCATTTGAGGATGTCATCTTGGGCTTTGGGAAACATAGGCTGCAAGGCCGAACTAGCAGCATCTACTGGACAAACGATGGTAAAATATGCAAGTGGCTGGTAGAAGTGCTTCAATCAGCTGCCAAAAAAACAATGGTAATCTATTGAATGGCTGGTAAAATATAACCAGTAGCTAACCATTTGGCTGGTGGAAGAAAAATTTAATTTTGAACCCTGCAACCATCAACTTATATAGCAGCTGCATATATAAGCAGGTATGTGTCCCAAAGAAAACACCCATCAGCATCCTTTTAGAGTGTTACCATGGCTCCATCGTCTCTGGCCCTGCGGATGTTCTGCCGTCCGTCCAGCCAGTAGACCAGCCGGTCCAGCGGGTCGTAGCTGACAGCCCGGACGTTCCTCAGAACGTGGATGGGCAGGATGATGTCTGGACTCTGCTCTCCCAACACCATCCTGCTGATACTCGCCTTCTGACTGAAGAGCAGGAAACTGGAGGGAGCTGCAGGCAGAGAGGCACAAAGGTTGGCTGAAGGAGTGAGCATGCTCAGTGGACACAGTGTTTACACAGGGAGCCTAGAGGTTACTCAATGCATACTGTATTGTGAAAATTTAACCAGGGTGCAGGTTATTGACAAATGATCTCATAATTTAGTACCCAGTTTCATTATCTAAGGAATAAATCTCATCAGAGTCAGTGAGCCAATCGGCACGCAGCATGCTTCTACTAAGATTTTTTTCTACTAAGAGATTTTGTGTGCTGCCCATGGGTGCTGCCTGAGCAAGCACAGGTCGCCCAGTGGCTTATTTGGATTTGGTTGACCAATCACAACAGAGTGGGTCAGACTGTGCTTTTCAGGAAGGCAGGCCAAGAGCTCAGACAGATGCGCTGCAACAACGGGAAGTATGAGAAACATAATATATTTTATAAACATCAAAGCATGTAAACCTAATATAGTAGACGCCAAGAGTGAACATGAGTATGATATGAGCTCTTCAAATACCGGCTTTTATTTTATAACAGCAGCACTGCGTTTTACTGCCTTGTTCAAGGACCTCTTAACGTATTGGAGGAGAAGATGTTTCTCATTGGTTTTCCCAGCCAGTCCTGGGATTCCCAGACACACTGGTGTTTCTCTGTGTACTTACAGCTGCAGTTTCGTCCATCAGGGTTCAGAGTGTAGTGGGAGGCACAGCGACATTGGGCTCCAGCGGGCGTGGCCAGGCACAGATGGGCACAGTTGCCGTTGTTATGGGAGCACTCGTTGGTTCCTTCCTGACGGGAAGAGTGGAACACCAGGATGTCCAGCATCAGCTCCAGCTGGCCCTGGGGACACAGTGACGTCACAGCGGCAAAGCTTAGTATCTCTGGACTGAATAGATCATGACTGATTGATATTTTAGGAGAATGTTTAGTGATCATTATACGGCCAAAAATATCCCCCAAATGAAATAAACTTACAAAGTATACCCAAACTAGACCCTTATTAGCTTTAAAAGAGATCCGTAAAATTTTGAAATCCTCTCTAAAGCGAATGAATGAAAGTCTCTATAACACTAAAAAAAATTAGCTGACACTTGACCCATAACTGAAGCTGGTTCCATACCTGCAGCACCACAGTGCGGTTGAGTCCGCTGCGTTTGTCTGCCCGTTCAATGCTGCGCAGGTTGAAATCCGTCCAGTAGATAAAATCTCGGTACTGAGTAAGACCGAAGGGGTGAGGGAGGTCGTCCACTATGATCTCTCTCTGAAGGCCTGCACGAGACATGACAACATCTGTAACACTACACCTTCTCTTCATCCTGCCATCAACCACAACCATGACATCATCCTAGCAACATTCCCGGTATACGTACTGTACATATTTGGAAAATTAGATTAGGTGTGTGTACATGATCAGAATTGAGTGTTTTCTCAAGGCTTGGGTTATGTTTTTAAATAAAGAACATCCTTTTGGACCATTATTATAACCATATTTGTGTCTAAATGTAAAACCAGATAATAAATAAATAACAATCAAAAAGCCTAAAGACAAAACGTGTTAAGAAGTCCACTTGGGAAAGAACTTCAATCATCAGATCTGAGAAAAGTTATAGTTAGTCTTGATTCTCACATTGAACTTACATTCATTCAGCTAAGATGCTGCCCAAAACCGCTTGGATGCTGCACCTAAGACTTATAATGTAGGGAAACCCCTGTCATTCAAGCCTGAAGTTAATTTCTCAGTGTCAAAAACATCCTAGAAATAAGCGGTACTGATAATAGTAGTACTGATAGAGTTGGCCTGATGGTGGCACTAGAGTCAAGGTTATAAAGTCTCCTAAATCAATAGGTTTCTTATTTAAGTTGGTGTGAGAATGTGATCAGCAAATCTCATGCAAATCCAGCCAATTAGTTTTAGAGGTAAGACAAATAATGAGACAGAGGCAGTAAATAACCTACCCTTAATGGTAAGAAATAGGGTTAGAAAGTCTTGAGAATGTTTTAGGTTCAGTTCTGGTCCCGTTGCATGTTCTGATCATTTAATATGTCAATTCAAGTGTGCAGAGAGAATATTCCTTTACCAAGGCAAGCAGCGCCCACCACTGTGTGTGTGTTTATAATGGAGGTTTAAATGTTCTATCTACAAAGAGATAAGCCATATGCCTGTCACTGATGCACAAAGAACAATAGAATGCCTTTGGATGTCGGCATGACATAACTGCCTGGTTAAAAAAAGTGTGTAGCTGAGTGTGTCCAAACCTTGCATGTTGGTGCTTTCTATCATGCATGTGTCCAGGTCAGTCCAGTAGAGCCGATGGTCTACGTAGTCAATGGTCAGTCCATTGGCCCGACCCACTTTATCCACCAGGGTGGTGATGGTGCTGCCGTCCATGTAGGCTCTGGCTATACGAGGCCGACCCCCCCACTCTGTCCAGAACATGTAGCTGCGGATACAAAATACAGTTTCAACAAGGAAGCTATCCATCTCTGTATGTCAAAGAGTTACCGTGGTTTTCTTTTTTTTCCACTGATACAATGGATCATCTATCATAGAATGGGAATCTGTTTCCACTCTGTTACATTTGTTTTGTCAAGTTTTGTGAAAGAAAACAACTTTGTTGTTGTCTTTATTAACGTGTGAGCACAAGTGTGTGATTATAAAATGACATCAGATGCCTTTAGGCACACGTGTTGACAGCTCTGCGCCATGACATCATCAAGATACCACCGAGTGAGTGACATGTGTTAGGATGTTTGACCGGTTGGCACAAACACACAAACACACGCACGCGCGTACACACACGCACGCGCGTGCGTACGTACACACACACACACACACACACACACACACACAGGCACACACACACACACACACAGGTAAATCAGTGAGTGTCTCGGTTGTTTGATTAGGGTTGAAAGTGGCGGTAAAAGCATCCTCTCTCTCTCAGCTGGAGGTTACGGGGCACAGAGGCGGCCTGCTGGCTGTTGTAGCTACATACCAACGCAATTAGATCGCTCCACTCTCACTACCTCAGACAGTGAGGAGACACGCTACATGAGGTCATGGCACCAACTCATACCCTTGAAAGTTGTGGACTTCCAGCATAACACAGGTGTCTGACAATGACTCACTTCTTAATTGTTCTTATCCAATGTTGAGCTGTTTGCAGCCACAGCTTTGTCCTGAGATAGTAGATATATATATGTATACATATATAGATAGATAGATAGATAAATAGATAAATAGATAGATACATAGATAGATAGATAGATAGATAGATAGATAGATAGATAGATGGATAAAACAAAACTCGTACTCTTACTGTAGCGGACCTGTGACATACACTGTACCTCATACACTTGTCCATGTTAGAAGTTAAAGAATGTAAAAACTATATGAGGGAAGTCACATGACCAAGATTTTGCTAAATTTAGCAAAGTTTACTAATAAGGCAACCAGCTTTTTCAATATTGCTGTTGTCATTCCTACCCATTGGCCGGGTCCAGTGCGAGTGAGCGTGGGTTGTCCAGCGAGCGCGGGTTATCCAGATCCTTACAGACCAGAACCTGCCGGTACTGCCCGTCCAGCCGGGCCACCTCAATGCGGTTGGTGCCTGTATCAGCCCAGTAGATGTTACGCCCCATCCAGTCAACTGCCATGCCTTCTGGGTAGTCCAGCCCGAATTCTATGACGTGCTCGACAGAGCTGCCATTCATGTATGCTCTGCTGATCGTCTGGGCAGAAGACACAATTCAAAGTCATGAAATTCTAAATGTGGAATAAATACACTGTCCATTAAGGTCAGGAAAAAAAAAAACGTTTTACATACCATACTTATTATTATAGAAATACTACCCTGCTCATTTTATGAATCAAATAGTGTTTGCTCTAAGTTCAGTACATCTGTACAGCCCAGCCCACCTTGGCCTGTATGTCTGTCCAGTAGATTCTCCTCTCAGAGACATCAAAGTCAAGGGCGGACGCCTCTTTAACTCCGGTCAGAGGGATGGCCACGTCGTTGCTGTTGGTACCCAAAGAGATACTCCTGATGTTGTCCCTGAGGAAAAATAGAAGTTTGCAAATTTAATGCAAGTTAGAAACAGATTTACAAAAGAATATGTTTACGGCAGTTCCTTGCTAACTGGGACATTTTGGCACAGAGTGGTGAGATGGCTGTAGTCAGTTTTCACACACATGTATAACTGTTTAGAGTCACTCACAGGCTTCAAGAAACTACGCTTCAGTGCTATCCCAGACTGACCTTTCACCAAGTGCTTTTGTCCTGATGTTATGTTTGACTAATGGAAGAATAGCAGCGGCTGCTAAGACTCTCTGTTTTTGTGGGCGGCTGTGGCTCAGTGGTAGAGTCGGATTGTAAATGTGTGTGATTGTGTATCTGATGAGCAGGTGGCACCTTGTACGGCAGCTTCGGTCACATGTATGAATGTGTGTGAATGGTTCCTGTATGATGTAAAAGCGCTTTGAGTAGTTGTTAAGACTAGAAAAGTGCTATATAAATACAGTACATTTACTGTATATATAAATAAAAGAGTAATTGAAAGGAATGCAAACCTGTTGGTGAAGAGCAGGAAGGCCTCAGGCACCACACAGGTCTGCAGGTCTGAGAGGAGCTCCATCCCCATGGGACAGGCACAGCTGACAGCCTGCCGACACCAGAAGCACAGGTGGCTGCATCCACCATTGTCCAGCGCACAGCCATTTGTACCTGGAACCAAAGTTTACACATTTATTTCATCCAGTATTTTACATCTTTCTCCTCACTTTCAGTTTGACTCAGAATGTCATACTGCTAAAAACCTGTCCTCCTGAAGCTAGGGTTATGGTAGCCGCAGTGTTCCCGGCGCAAGGCACGAGCCATAAAATTACGTCACCACGCATGTTGTTTCAAGCGCAAAGGCGCTTAAAGTTTTCACAGCACGTGGTCACGCAACTCTAAGTCTTTGTAGCTCGGCATGTGTGCGCTTTCAGTTCCACATGGTTGGCTGGGAAGAGCAGATAAGCCTATACAAACATCTGTATGATTCATGTACAGACCAGAGGGAGTCAAACAGCCTTAAATAATTGGTCAAAGAGAGACACCAGAAGAAAAAAAACATTTTGCTGTAAAAACATGTGAAATAAATTGTGTCAAAGCTAAAAGGAAAAAAATGAAAAGAGTGTTCCTAACAGTGTCAGTGGCAGATTCTATTTGGAGATAAACGATACTAATTACGTTAATGATTAGAATAGATAAAAGCAATGAGGTATGTCGGTGTTTAACATTGATGTGTTTACTTGTGTTGCTAGGCAGCCTGCTTTCCTTAACTTCTACTCTCTTCTTCTCTGTTGCTTCTTTCTAATTCACATTATTATTGTGTCTGTACGCCGTCTGATGTTTCAGAGAACGCTGCAACAAACGTGCGTTGAGCATAAATGTCTTTGTGCATGCTTGTAGATGGGGTCGCCGGCCAGAATAACTGAAGCTTTACCGTAAGTCTCTGTCACTTTAGTGGCCTTCAGCCCCATTAAATCAGGCAGCTGGTCGATGATGATCTCCCGTACAGCCGTGGCTTTGTGGACCCTCTCGATGCTGCGCCTCTGCCAGTCGGTCCAGTAGATGTAATCTCCCAGCAGAGTGAAGCCAAAGATATGAGGCAGCTTGTCCTCCAGCAGAGTCTGTCTGTTACTGCCGTCCACGTTTATCACCTGAGATGGGGACACAAAGACCAGTGGCTTTAGTGCACATTTATTTTCTCAGGTGATTTATGATACCTCTGTTTTTTGCATTTTCCTATATTGTTGTTGGTTGTGTTGTTCTTGATTTTTATCTGGTGTTTTTCTGGAAAGCACTTTGTAACTGCATTAAGAAAATTGCCATAGAAATAAAGTTTATTAAAATATTATTATTATAATAGAAAAACTCATTTGTACAGACTTACATTAAACTGTCAGCTAAGATAAGATAAGATAAATAAGTAATCCCAAACTGGGAAAATTCCCTTGTTACAGCAGCTCCAAAAAAATTCACACACATAGGAATAAAACAAATACATATTAAATGGGGCGCCCGGTTAGTTCATTTTGTAGAGCAGGCGCCCATACGTAGAGGTTTACTCCTCGACACAGCAGGCCTGGGTTCAACCTGCGGCCCTTTGCTGCATGTCATCTCCTGGAGGAAACAGGATGGAGGGAAAAGGCAAAACACGGGGATGTCCACAGGAAGTGCCGTGTCCAAATGTGAACAGGAATAACTGTCTACAGAGCAGGACAAAATAATGGAAACACCAGGTGAAAAGTGATTTTCAGCTGGAAGGGGGAATTCCACCCACTGTAACATTACAGTATTCCTTTCATTGCAAGTTGAACCTGACTCATCTGCAACACATCACGAGGAGCAGTGAAGTGACCCTGGTCTTTATCTGTCTTTTCTACAGGGAAATTGGACAGGAAATAAAGAGGAAAGACCTGAACCTGATTATTCAATAGTAAATTGAGTTTGTTCAGGGTATTACAGTAAGGGCATGGATTTTTGTTACCTTATGTGAGAGAAATTTATGCATTTTCCTTCTATTTCTGGCAATATGATAAACAAAAATGTAGTTTAAGCTTGAGTAAATCCAAGTTAACTGCAGGTTTAAACATTTCAAATTAAAGACTTTTCAAGACATTTATGAACTAAATGTAAAACCTATATCGCAACATAAAAATATTTAAGATCCAGAATACAAGACTATATTCTACCTTAAATTTTGATGCAGGAAAAACCCTGGTGTTTTAATGTCCATCTGAACGGAAAGACAGGAGGACGCAGAGAGTGTCGACATTCAGCACTCAGAGAGAGCTCCACGCGCTAGAGAAACACGCTGCAAGACGACTGTGTTCTATGTTATCTTCGAGTTCTTAAATTGATTTATGTTATAATGGAAAATGGCAGCAAGCAAGTGAGCGCATGGAAGACATTTCATGCCACTCATTCCAGAAGAAAAAAATCGGAGGGTGAAAAAGAAGAAGACGAAGAAGAAGAAGAAGAAGAAGGGTGATTTACACAAAGTAGGGCTGGGTAACATTGAAAAAAATCTTTTATACCCATATCGGAACCAATACTGTGACTTGGATTTGGTTCCTGAATGATTTTTTTTCAACACCAATTTCATAACATACCATTTTAACCAACTACGTGAGCCGGCTCTGTGTAACTGTGTAATGAGTTTTTTCTACGTGTCTCTACGACGTGTAATGTTAGACAGCCAATCACAGACATTATTAGTTCTTGGTAGAAGCATGCTGCATGCTAATTGACTCCCTGACTCTGATGAGGTTTACTCCTTAGGTATTGAAATTGACCATTGACTGACGAGGCATGCAAACGAGATTGAGGAACTTCTGTCAGTAAGGGCCGATCCCGAAATCTGTATTGTAAGTATTGTTCTTCTTCCAAAGAAATGTTTCTTCATTTGCTTGGGTTTTTGTCTTTTTGCAGTGCACTGAGCTCTCAGTGCCCCCATGACAAATTGAAGAACACAACTTCACCGCTTCGACAGCACACACGGCAAAACACAAGCACATTTAGGGACCTATCGGCACCGTCTCTCTCTTATGACCTCATAAGGAGCAAGATTCCAGGTCGGCACATATGAGCTTTCATTTTTTCAAAGGCAGAGCAGGATACCCAGGGCTCGGTTTATACCTATCACCATTTCTAGCCACTGAGGGAACACATATTGATGTTAAAAAATAAAAAAAGTAAATTAATAAAGCTAAATTTTCATGCCATGGGATCTTTAAAAAACTTCTTTGGTGAGTTACAACACAAAGGAAGTTCCCAGGGGAATCAAAAAGTCAGACCCCTGGAGCTGTGAGCAACTTTTTTTTATAATAAATTGATTTTTGAAAGCAAATATGTCAAACTTCCTCAAGTTTCTCAAATTTGTAAATCCACTGTTTTTTATCTCATCTTACAGTCAATGCATGCTTGAGTTTTTGAGTATTATGCATTCTAATGCAGCAGTAAGAAACCAAATGGTGGACCAGAAGATGTCTTAGTATCTGGCACAAATGGGGATTAAACTGTTGAACAACCACTTGCTTCACTCACATTCCTGACAGCACAGGACAATGGCATGCATCAAGCTGTTGATCAAACACAGTGGGAACACACGGAGGAAGCTACTAGTCTTCACCAGGTTAACACAAGGACTAATGCAAACTCCTTCCACAGCCTTGTCAACGATCAGATCTAAGGAGCATTCAACCTAGATGAGAAGTAGAGCTGTTTCATGTCTCCAGCTGCCCTTTCTCTAAGAAACTCAGAAAGCAGCTGATCCCAGATCACAATGCAGAATGAAACCAGGACAGGGGGAAAGCTACTTTAAGTGTGAGTTCAATACAAAACTAGTTTAGAGATTACTGTAGTTAAATCATCATTAACATTGTCAGTGACAGATGGAGACACAACATGGTGTCCACCAGAAATGTCCACATTGATTACACATGGCATTAATACACAGAGAAATGCAAAAACACATTCTCTTACAACTTGTGTATGTGTGTGTTTGTGTGTGTGTGTGTGTGTGTGTGTGTGTGTGTAAATCAGTCACAAGGCATCTATTACTAGGCCGTTGAAAACTGATACAGATACCCCTGCCAACAACCCCCCTGCTGTGTGTGTGTGTGTGTGTGTGTGTGTGTGTGTGTGTTTCCACGAGCAGAAAGAGAGCTGCAATTGACAAGGCTGCAATTAGAACTGGTGTCCAGCCCTCCTCCTCACCGCCTGTGCTATTAGTGGACTGGCGTTGACTGAAATAGACACACGCTTTTATTTTAGACACACTACAGTCATCTGCGTGTGTGTGTGTGTGTGTGTGTGTGTGGTTGTCTGTGTGTGTGTGTGTGTGTGTGTGTGTGTATGTGTGTGTGTGTGTGTGTGTGTGTGTGTGTCTGCCACACTGCTTGAAATGCCTCAGTGTGGCATGCCAGAGATTTTAACAAAATGGAAGGAATTCTGTTGGACAGTTTGTGAAAGTGTATGTGCAAGGCAACAGATAACATGCAACATTTAACAGTACAGTTTATGGTTTCATGAGCCAGGTTTAAGATGCCACTAGGCTCTTTCCCAAGTTAAAGCACAAGGAAAGAGAATTTGATTCCTCCCAATGGTAAAACCACAGGCCAATCTATGAAGTGTAAGTGCTATCCTTGTGTTTATCTTTCCTGCTGGGGTCTGGGTCTGACTGGATGAGTGCTAGAGGGCTCACAGTAACACTGCACAGACGGCTCTGGCAGCTTTTCATCCAGCAACGCACTGTTCGGCAATCAAATAAATGCATGCACACATTTAAAGTAGATTACATGAACAGTGTTATTCTGTTGTTTACGTTGTGATCATAGAAACAGAGGGTAAAATTATTATCTTTAAATGAACATGTGCAGCTTGTAAAAGCAAGTTTATCTATATCTATCTACTAGTCAGGACCAATGGAAGTACCTTTCCAGCATAAAGCCTGACATGTCTGCACTGTGTTGCTGTTTCTAAACTCTGTTCGCTTCAAGTTTTGAAAAAATGTGGATGGTGCAACAAGGCAGGCCTGTTTGGTTCCTTCGGGGAATGATTGTAAAGATTTACAAACATATGTCTACAGGATTTCCTCTCTAACTGGGACGTTTTGGGAGTGATTGGTGGGATTGCTGTGGACAAAGAACTAGGGCTAGGAAGGTATGGATTTCTTTCCACCGTGGTTGAAAAACAAGAAATTCCAGCGATAGTGTGGTATACCGCAACCCCCTTACAAGAGTAACATCAGTTGTTTGTAGTGAATGGCGTTACCCCCAAAAAACATTGGCTTAAATCTTAGTCTACAACATATATGTTACATCCTGTCTAGCAGCTGAGCAGGCAGCGCTACTCGGCAGTTCGGTAACTGCTGGGGGGGAGAGACATGCAGGAAATTGTCACAGGTTGGATTTGATCCCTGAACCTCTGAATCAAGGCATAAACCTCAAGGTATCCGTTATGTGCTCAGTTTAGTATTGTGATGGTGTTAAGGATTTGGATAAGGGGAAAAGAGCATTTGATACAACAGCTTAGTTTATAAGAATATCATTTGGATATTGAAGTATGACTGTTGAATTGTTAAATAATGTTACAATGAGATGTGTTCCTTTGCGATGCGTTAGATAAGGCGAAACGATTCACACACGTCAAACAATTCCCCCTAACTTGTTTTTTTTAAATACACCTAATTTGGAACAACCAAATTTTGTAAAGTGATTATTGTCATATGATCTCATATCCGCAATAAGATTCCATAAAATTACAATGTATAATGTTGAATAAGATTTTTTAAAGACTTTTGTGTACCTTGTGTACACCCTGTGCACTGACATAGTAATGCTAAAGAAGAATAAAAAAGAGGAGAGAAGTAGAAAAAAAATGATCACTAGAGTGTAAAAACTTTCCATTTGGAGTAAACTATAGGGGTGGAAAAAAATCAATAACAGAATGTATACCATGTGACCATTTTTAAAATTGATTTCTTCTCTTAGAATCCACAGTTAATTTCGTCGGTTTAACAGTTTTTTAGAAATGTATCGTGATATAAAGTCTCTACACGTTTATTATTCCACTTTTGTTTCTGTTGAAGAAGGAAAAGAAAAGCGCAATACTCAACACTATCGAATCAATACAAATACAATACAGACAAAAAAAGTTTGCCTTCAAACCAGAACCCAGGGTTGAAATACACTCCGATGTACAGTACTTCCATGAAAAACAAAAGGAACCGACTGTAAAGAAGGACGAGTTTGATAAGAGCTGACAATGGACTTTACACTTGCTTCATAAAACAAGTTCATAAACATACCTCAGATCTGATTTTGTCATTAAGCATTAACTCTGCACTCTTTAGTTGCTATGAACCCAAAGATACTATAGAACACAAAAAGTGGAATTAGTCTTGTTGCTGTGATGAGGAGCAGTGCATCCAGCGATCCATTTACTGAATACTCATTTAAATATCCATTCAGAGGGTGGGGGGGGGCAGAGTAAACCGTTCACTTTGATGGGCCTCTGATCCAAGGGAGGTTCCTGACCCCTCCACAAAAAACCTATTCATTTATCACTGGGACACAATTAGACATGGCCATCCCAGTGAAAAGATGGCAGAGAAACTCCCTTTCTCCGCCTCTCGTCTTCTCTTGCCCACTCTTTCTCTGCATTGGCTTTTTCAGAAAGAATTTTGCACTGGGAGTGTGATTTTTTTCCGTCTTTTTTTCTCATTTTGGGTGTGAGAACGTCTAATTTCTTGATGGACATAGAAGTAAGGACAAAAAGAAAGAGAACAAACAAAAAACTAACAAAGGTCTCATCAGACACGCAGGGAGAAGTCAGACCGTCACAGGACAGTTCACACACACACACACACACACACACACACACACACACACACACACACACACACACACACACACACACACACACACACACAAACACAAAGATTTTCTGTGATAAACATAATGAAACACACAGGATGAATGGAATCCTGTGGAAACACCCAGAAGCCGACAGCCTTGCACCAACCAGGGATTGTGTGTCCATATGCAAAACTCCAACCTGCTTCAACTCATTCATTCACTATTATTTCCTTTCTGAAGGACATGAGTAGTTATAAACTACATCAATTCAAGCGCCGGGAGGCTTACAGAGAACTGATGTAGGGTTGCAAATAAAGACCATCTTCATTATTCACTCATCTGTCGGCTACTGTATAGATGCGTTGATTAGTTGTTCAGTCAGAATACATCAGAATACAATCATATGTTCAACGTACTGACGGGGCCGTTGAGTTCACAATGATATACACTCTCACACTAAAGAATCGACAACTAGAGAAGTTTTTTCATTGTTCTCTAAATAACGCACATTGCATGACGCCCAGTGATTAACTGATGACGGTTATTCACTGTTGCTTATTCATTTTCAAATCAACGAATAGATTATTTGCCAGATCGTTTCTCCTAAACTTCCGTAGACATAAAGATTCTGCTTCAGTCTGAAATAGCGTGCTTGCATTTTTGCCTAATGCCTAAATGAGAATCGTTTTTTTAAATAATTATACTTCAGGACAGCGAGAGTGTAGATGACAGTTTCATGCAAAACTAGAGGAAACCAAGCATCTGAGGGTGAAGAAGAAGAAGAAGAAGAAGAAGAGTGATTTACACAATGGTGGTACCTAAATTGACAGGAGAGACAACACAATTCTGGAACTTCCTTTAGGGATTACACCAAAATAGTCCAGTTTAAGGAACGGAAAGACACTCAGGGGCTTATGATAAAATTCCGAACTCTCATTGACGCAGTGTAATCTGTCTGCTGCACGCTCTGCCAGATACTGAGAGGGAGTCTGACATGGACAATCTACTGTTGTGTTGTGTCCTCTTAGGACATAGTCCAGAGATCATATGAGAAAAAGGCTTCAGAGAACACTCATGCTATTTTTAAAGAGCACCTACAGTTTTTTTATTTTTGAACCTGGATCCTATTTTTAAAGATATAAACATTCAAGAAATTGCGTTTGCTAAAGCCACCAGACTCCATGTAAAAAACTGTCATTTTAGCATTGTAAAATATACTTCATTCAAAGATGATAGAAACAAAACAAAAACTATGAAAAGACATCATAGCCTGTACACTGCAGCCCGGTCTGTGGCTGCCGTTACAGCGTTCACGCTTAATACTGAACCAAAGTCAAAGATTTGTGTTCCTATCAGTCACTTACACACTAAAACATAGGAAAATAGGGTAACTTTTAAATGAATAGAAAATAGGATCCACCCTTTCCATTTCCATTTCATTTCCAATAATGACCAATTAAATAGTAACCAAAAATATTTAGCAACTGGTAACATCTTAATTACCGGACCCTTATCCCAATCTGTGTTGCTCTGTGGTTAGAACACACGCCCATAAACACACACACACACAGCGCTGCTATCGGTTTCCTACATAAGCAAACAGAGAGCGTAAAGACACCCTGGGAGTGTGTACTTATGTGTGTGGGTGTTTCATAATGGAGGAATTTTTCAGGAATGTGCAACCTTAGACTAACCGATGCGTGACAGATGATACACTGAGTCATCCAACAAGAAAACTGGTTGATAATAACACCGCCACCACCGAGTTCCGGTTGCTTTTGGCTGTGGCTGCAAATCTTTTTCTCTTTAGTAACCTTTATATGATGGTTAATCACTTCCTGTCCGGTCCAACATATTATTTGATGTTGTTTGTGTTTGCTAATACTACTTCCAAACAGAACTGTCCATGTTCTCTGGTTTCCTAATGAGGTACTTTATGTCCTTATTAAAACATCCTTTAAATAAACAATGTTGAGTTTATAAATGACATGTACAGTAGGGCTGTGTTCGACTCAATAAAACCTTGATTTTGTTGATTAATTAACTAGTTCATTAAATTACTGGTGAAATATCAGATCTGTAAAACTGAGTTTCTCTGCAAAGAATCATGCAAAAGCACCACTTGAGATCTTTACCAGAGATGTGCTCAAAATTTTCCTGGAAACAAATCATTGTACATGAAAAAGCCAAAAGAAATGACTAACTGACTGAAGAAATCGTAGTAGTCTAAAATAAGACCACTTTATTGAGTTAATAAATTATATGTGCAGTTACGTTATTACTCTATGTATTGATCCTGGTCCTATTCTATATACTGTTCCCCCAAAAACAATTCTGTCCATTTGATACTGGAAATATCAAATAAAACCAATGATGTACCCTGAGACACTCCCCCACCCCAAAATTACAAGACTATGTCACGTTCACACACAACCCTCGCCCCCACCCCCTCTCCAGCCACTGGACATATAAATAGCAGTCAACTGTCAACAGGATGGCCTATGGAAAGACTGTGAGCATGCAACTGAGAGTAGAAATACTACAGTAGTAGTACTAGTGAAGCAACTGTGGGGGGTGCGGCATATCAGAGTGTACAATGTATTTTTTGAATTAAATTAGAAAGGGGTGTTAAGTTACTCTTCCAACACTGTGTCATCTGGTGCACAGGTAAAACATTTCCCGCTTATATGACAGTTAGATGACATAGTTATAGATAGCAAGATGCATTGGACTGTATACTGGCAGAGACATGAGGCAAAGGACAACCAGAAACACACAGTCAGGGGAACACTTTAATGTAACTTCAGTAGATACTAAAACACTATTTTATTTATTTGTTTAAAATCTGCAGGAAAATCTGTGGGTAAAACTGGGCATTCCTGGGCCTGCAGGTTCCATGTGACCCTGGTTATTAGAAAGAACATTTAAGGCCATTTAAAGCTGTAGTTGTATAGAAAACAGGATGACTTGACCCCTATAGTGTGTCTCCTGCACATGGGACACAACAGAAATAAACACACACAGCTGTGGGCGAGTAGCTGCTCACCACAACAGAGCTTAGATCAGATATTACCATTCTGATAGTAGACATAAGGTCAGCCACAACGCACACACTCACACAGATGTGGTCCAGAGGCTGAGCTCCCAGAGGAAATGAGACATGCAGCAACTACTGTCACTTTGTGCTAGCAGGTATGGAGGAGAGCATATGGCATGGAGACAGACAGGGAAACAGGATGGGAGAAACAGGGAGGAGAAGGAGCTGGCAGGACACTGTGGAAACTCTGAGCAACAACAGGTGTTTCTGTTATTTCTCTAACCTGAGATCTACACACACACACACACTAACACACACACACTCAGGATTAATGGAAACATGTCAAAGCAGTGTCAGAAGTGCAATAAGTCAGGAGGACCGGCACTGGGATGCAAAGCAGTTGCTTGCTACCTGTTTGGCAAAAAAATAAAATGTTAATACAAAATGTTATACTATTGTCTGTCTGTGTTGGACACTTCCCCACCCAGGTAACGCACACAAGACATGATGGTAAGTTATTTTAGAAAAATAAAACTAAAAAGAGGTAGACCAAGAACAAAACCCTGTGGAACTCGCTTTTAAGTCTTTCAAAAAGATGATTTTTATTATTAATAATAAAAAACACATTGCTTACCACTGTTAGGTTTTAGCACAAAATTATTTTGTAAACAATGCACACACATTGGAATAAACTCAGTGTGTCATATACAATCTACATAGCATAATAGAGTCAACTAGAGCTAAGCTGGCAGAGCATCTCCAGGTGGTTGGTCAAACCAGTGAACAGACAACTTGGTTTGCTTGTTGCCTTTCAGGGAGTTGGAGCTTATGTTTGTGTGTGTGTGTGTGTGTGTTGCCTGCTCCATTATCACCACTGCCAGTGTTTTAAAGAGAAGCTTCACCGTTTCACAAAGACATCAAATCGTCTTTCACGGCCTTCACAGGGGATAAAGCATCAGGGCAGCACAGAGCCACTCAATGGCCAATGTCCACACAAAACTGTTTCTTATCATTTATCTAATGGAGCCATTTACCAGGCAGCTAGAAGTGGTAGAAAAGACCTGAAACAATCCACTGATCTTCACTGTTGTTTCAGGAAAAAGCACTAAAAGAGAAAAGTCAGGTTTGCTGTTATCCTTTTAGAGCTGCAAAGATTCATCAATGAATCGGCCAAGGTAGCAGATATATTGCAGCTGCAGGCTGTTGTTAAGCTAACGTTACCCTGTGTCTTTAGCTACATGCTACCGGCCGTTAAGCTAATCAATTTTCAGTTTAGAATTTGTGACTGGCCTATTTACCAACAGAACCTTTAAAGGAATCCTGACACCCCTACTGAAATATTTTGTATTTGTGTTCATAGTGTGGGAGGAACCTGGAACACCCGCAGCAAACCCACTCAGAAAGAAAACTAGAAGCCGCCCTAGGTCCAGGTTGGACCTGGACCTGCTTCCTGTGAGGCTGCTGCTACATGCTTTCGATCTTGATGTAGCCGTTTTTTTCGGTGTAAAAAATAGTCGGAGTTTTGTTAACTTGTCTCTGCTTCTCCTGTTTGACCAGCGTCTCTGCATTGAACTTGTTGGTTTCATGTTGGGTTTCAGGGACTGGGTCTTGGATTGAAGGGCATCGTTCTCCCTGGTCCTCAGATTCAGCCAAACTTGGAGCGTGTCCACCTGATTGTGGAGCTCATCCTCACTCTGAACACTCAACAGCTTATGATGCAAAAGTGATCTTTTGTCAACTCGCAGCTTCCTGCTCAGCTCTAGTATCTGCTGAAGCAGAGATGCATTTTGCTGACACAGCAACTCTTTCGGAATCGCGAAACTCTCACACTTTGCCTTTGCGACATTGAGTCGACTGTTCAGCAACTTAGTTTCACCGTCATGGAGCTTCTGTTTAGGGTGAAATGCTTTGTCCAACTCTCCTCTAAATTCCGGTACCATTTTTTGTGAATAAGGCTTTTCTGCTCCACTTTCAAGGCCTTCAGCTGCTCCTGCACTACCAGAGATTTCACCTCTCTAGGTTTCCTCTGTGCTCCCGATTTTCTCTTAGCAGGGCCTCATATTTTGGACATGTGGCCTCCATCTAAGCCTTGACTGCGTTGTAGTTTTCAGTCAAGGTTCTGAGTTCTGTGGCAAGCTCTTCAACGTCCGCTTCGCTGAACCTCTTTTTAAGCTTGATAGTTTCTTCATATGCATCCATCACTTTCGGCATAATCTCCTCTTGCACCTTCATTGTCTCTGTAATGTTCTGCATCTCCTGACTTATCTCTGCTGTCCGAACACCCATCAGTACCAACACAACCTGTACTTTTAAATCGTTATAGTAGTTACAGTGTAGCAATTGTAGACGGGGCGTCCTTGTTGAGATTTTCCGATCAAATCAGATAATATTGTTAGCATGGTTGCTATGTAAACAGAACACCGCATCAGATGTAACCTGTCTTTTGTAATTATATGTCAACACGGTGAGAATTCCAGAACTACTAGAAGATTCTTGATTGCTACATTTCAAGGGAAGTTCCTTATATATACATCTTTATTTCACAGTTCAACGCATACAAAAATGCCAAGAATGCTAAACTAGAATTAATAAATAAAATATATAAAAGGTGAGTAGTCCATGATTATCTACAGTAATTAAAAAAACACAGGGACTGTTTAAATTTTAATTATTAGAGCGTTTTTAAAGGCTTTTTGATTCAGTGTTTCAACAGTTTTAACATAAAGTTGAATTAGAGGTTAATGATTTGATTAGAATACACAAATGTAATGTTTGGCAGTAGGCCAGTATTTATCATGGATGTGTTTACTAGTGTTGCCAGGCAGCCTGCTTTCCTTTGTCCCCCCCGCCCCCACACTTCTCTACTACTTCTTGCCGATTCGCAGATTATTTTGTACCCCTTCATTGCATTTTGGAGAATACTGCAACGATCGATGCGTTAAGCATGAACGTCTTTGTGCACGCTCATATCTTGCCATCTACAGCGGCCGGCGCCACGGTGACGCGCGCAAGTATATAAACAAAGCTTTAGCCTGTTCAGCTAGACGGATACAGAAACAAGACGCAGAAAAAGAGACTAGCTATTGAAACAAGGTGCAGGGCCTAAAGCAGGGGAAATTCCACCATATACACCTCCCTGCTCTTACCTCACGCACACACACAAGCAAGCAAGCAGTTACCATATGCCTCAACAGTGTGATTGAATGGCGCTACACACACGCAATCTGCATAATCACAACAAAGCAGCCGTTTTGTGTGTGTGCAGAGAAAGCAGTACATCAGTCAAAGCCAACACTCTCAAACACATTCATGTGCACACACACACTCTTCTTTATAAAAGGTAGGGGGTGCGGTAACTTCAGAGGGTTTTTTCCACAGAGGAGGGGGAAGGGTGGGAGGCTGCAGAGGGGGAGTCAGATTTCTTTAAAAAAGACTTGAAAACACAGAACTAGACGGAGAGACGGAGAGAGAGAGAGAGGGAGAGAGAGAGCATTCCTCCAGTGTTCTTGGAGAAAGTCTTCAGTCTGGCTCATGTATTTATCATTCTCTCTCTTCTATCTTTCAAAAGGTAAAATGCTGGGCGCTCTTCAGCTTTCATCTGTTTGGCAGGCTTGCTTCACACTCACACACACAGACAAACATACAAGCACACACACACGCCACTAATACAGTAAATAATATATATGTGAAGATATTGCCATTCATACTATCAACTGACTCAAAATCCAAAACATATAAAATTTACTAAAATGTAAGACTAAGAAAAGTCCCGATTCCTGGACCCATCAAAAGCATCATCAAACTGTTTGTCAATTATCAAATGAGTTGCTGGTTCATTTAAAAGTAATAGTGTTAAGTTAATAGTGTAATTACTATTGATAGAAAAAAGGGACAACATGAAAGTAAAGTTACCCTTTAACACAACTTCCAGTCAATATATAGTTCTGTCACTGCAAATGGCATCAAATAGAACATGGCTTCAAATCTTACAGTAGGCAGCCTTCATACGTCTGTGCAACAACAAACCCTGAACAAAATTCAGACTACACACGCACACACACACACACACATGCACACAAGACAGGCAGATATACAATGGAAATGTCTTCACACCCAGCAGCAATTTCTTTTCAACAGAATAAAAACAAGGCTGAAATGTGAAAAAAGCCCTTTGAGGTGGGTCCTTTCACCCTGACCGAGAGAGAGAGGGGGGTTGGGGAGAGGGAGAGAGGGAGGGAGAGAGAGAGGGAGGAAGGGGGGGAGGGGGACTCAGCCACCCCTTTTCAATTCGTAAGCATCCAGCCAGAAAGCTCAGGCATTCACTATTTTGTTCTGGTGTTCCCTCTTCTCCTCCATGCTGCTATGAAAATATGTTAACTCTAGTAAACTCGTCCAATTCTGCAGATGCCACAGCAACCACAAAATCACAGGGACGACAACGCTAACCAGACAAAGCCAGAGACACATGCTGACGATAAAAAAAAGAAAAGAAAAACAAATAAAGACAAAAGAATAGAAACAAGCTGAAAGGGGAAAAAATACAAATAGAGGGAAGAAAAGAGCAGAAGAGGAGGCACATCCAGTTATTGTAATGTGTGAAAAAAAGAAAGGCATAGGGTGTGATGTTGACAGAGTGAAGGAGAATGGAGAACACCTGCTTTAAAGAAGCTTTAGAAGTCTTGAGGAGGGGGGAAGGGCAACGAGAGGGCTCCCTCTTTCACACCGCTGACCAGGGTGGGGCCAGGGATGTCTGATCAGGGTTCAACCCATCTTTTGGATATTCAAGCAGAGCCAGTCAACATGGGTATGTCCCTGATAGAGCTGAACCATTCATCTTTTTCAAATTAGTTGAATGTTTGAGGTAACATTTGATTTAAAAAATGTTGTCATGTTTTCTTCATTTAACATGATGGTAGAAGGTGTAGTTGTTATGGCTTATTAAAAGAAAAAAACGTACTGCTGGCAGCTCAAATATTCATCCTTGCATAAGAATACAGACAGATTTTGTTGGTGGCTCATCCTATAATGCTCCAAGACAAGTTTTATCTGTCACACAATGAATTTTGTACTTTAGCTTAATTTCAAAATCCTAAATTAAATCGTAAACGCAGTATCTGGCAGAAAAATTGCTATAAGTGTTTTTCCCCCAATTGTTCAGCCCTAATACCTGGTCATGACAATTCAGAAATGCCCTGGGTCACAACCCGGGAACAATTCATAACAATTACTTGAATTAGTAGAAATGGGCGGGGCTTGACATGTCATATTCAGTGAACATGTAACTTGTCACATACTTTAGTCCAGCTGTACACCTAATGTTGTGAGGCTACTTGAATCTGTACAGGAGAGAGAAATAAAGCTTGAGTTTGACTGACTGACAGCTGCACTGGTCACTTCATCCAATAATTTTATTTGACGTTTTTTTCAGCACAAGCCTTTTGGCTGAAATCTAATAGGCTAAAAGGAACCAAACAATACATACAAGCCCCAAACCGTGACATGAAGTGTTGCAGTGTACATGTCAGTGGTAAAAATGTCCAACAGGTCAGACCATACTTGTACAGGCCAAACCAAGCCAGGCCAGACCAGAACGAGACAGGCCAGATCCCATTGAACCAATAGAGACCAGACAGAAGACAACAGTCTCACACAATGGTGCGTAAGTCTGTCCAGCAACTATTGCATAACTCATACCACATTCCCTGGGCACATGCACACATGCATGCACACACAACTAATTTCTCCTCAATCCACCTCCTCTTGTTCTGATTTTTGTTTCTTTTCTTAGAGTTTCTGCAGGTTTCACCAAGTGAAGTTTAAGACTAGTCAAGACCTTTTTAAGGCCATTCTGAATGAAATCTAAGACGTACAGTATCAGGACATCAACTAAGTCCTAAATTCATTTCTTTCAAGCCAAGTATCAATAAACTTGCACTTCCATACAGCTAAAGAATGAAATCAGTTTTATGTCTGTGGTACATCCAAAAGAGACTTGCCCCAATAACACAAAAGCTGATTGGCGGTAATGTAAGTTGCATGTTGGTCTTATTTGTAGTCGTAATACAGCAAATTTATTTATGGACTAGCAACAGAAAGAACTACAACACCACAGAATTAGAAACAAAAAGCATTAGAGATAGCGTTGCATGGTTGTAGGAAAATGTTTCAAATCATTTAAGACCTAGATCACAATATTTTATATTTAAGACTTTATAAAGGCCTTGATTTTAAATTTTTAGACTTATTAAGACCCCACAGAAACCTTGCTTTCTGTCCTATGTCCCAACTGAGAATGAGCTAGAGACGCCACACTTATATGATGTACAGACCGCTTTCTTGACATACCTCAATCTTGTCCGTTTTAGCATCTCCCCAGTATAGCTTTCCTGCGGCGTGATCTATAGCCAGTCCATTGGGCCAGCCCAGAGAGCTGTTGAGCAGAACCAGCCGCTCCGTTCCATCCAGGTTGGCCCGCTCGATCTTGGGATGCTCGCCCCAGTCGGTCCAGTACATGTAACTGAAAGAGACAGACGCAACCAAACAAGATGGAGATTACTTTCAGTCACAGGGAAATCAAACTTCACACATTCCTATCAGTAAGATTGGAGCAGGGGTTCCCAAAGTGAAGTACAGGGACACCCAGGGATCCTTGGCGGGGTTCCAGGTAATCCCCAACAAAAAGGGGAATTAGTTTTGTTGCATTGTAACTCTATCCATATGTAACACAATGACAGAATAACATTTTTGGTCATGGGACTCGTACATTTTCTGTAATGAAACATTTAAAAGCAAGAATCAAATGGGGGACCCTGGGATAAAAATTATTTGTGTCAGTTCTTCAGATGAAAAAGTTTGTCAACCACAGAGTCTATCCATTTCATTTTTGGAAGATTTGTGGGTAAAACATCTGTTGATCATTTCATACTTTCTAAAGAAGAAAGACCAGCCTTACTACCAGCAGAGTTTAATGCTGTGTATATTTTGGGAGTTTTCTGAACATGTAACCCCCAGCTGTTTTTAGATCAAGTGTTGTGGCCAGGCATATTCCTTCTCTGTGCTGGGATGCAGGGCTAAAGCCAGTCTCTGAAATGTTTCAAATATTTTATCTTTTATTTCCAAACGGGGACATCTAAAATGTATTGATTCTAAAAAATACTGTACTCGTTTTCATTTTTAGAGCTTAAACTCTCTTCAGATTGCTAAACACTCCCAATCATTATAGATAACCTGACCTCAGAGTAACACACAAACACATCCACACACACACACACATAGGTTTGTGGCACTATATTTGTGGAGACCTGTCATTGACATAATGCTTTCACTAGCCCCCCCTTACCCTAACCTTAACCATCACAACTAAACGCCTAACTTGAATGAATATAGTCAAACAACAACACACACACACACACACACACACACAAACAAACACACCCTACCCATTAACTGGGTCCAGGACGATGGCTCGGGGTTCATCCAGGTTCTCAGAAATCAAAATTTTCCGAGAGGTTCCATTTAGCCTGGTGACCTGGAATACCACATTATACAATATTAAAGTACAACATACTAACAGAACAACATTATTTAAATTCATCACAAGTATTTCTTCTTTTGGTTGTCTTTTTTATCATATTATATATATTATCCAATAAATCAGGTTTAAGTAAAGTAAATCAAACAGTGGTTTTCCATCAACAGAGTTCTTAACTGTGAAGATGTACCAGAGTTGCAGAGAATCAATTAATTGATTAGTTGTCAATTATTAAATTGTTGGGCATCTGTTTCAATAATCAATGAATTAAGTTATCATCATGTAGGGCTTTGGAAAACTCTGATCAACATTTTTCACCATTAAGTGACATTTTAGAGACCAAACAACTAATCCATTCATCCATAAAATCTATCCACACATTAATGGACCATGGAAATAATGGGTAGTCGCGGCCCGGAGATGTACCTCAATCCTGTCAGTGCCAGTATCAGTCCAGTACAGGTTTCTTGCCACCCAGTCCACAGCAATGCCATCTGGGTGGTTGATCTCCGTGGTAACCAGCACCACGGCATTGCTGCCATCGATGTGGGACCGCCGGATGGCGCGAACCTCATCATCTGTCCAATAGACATAACCCTCGACCGGGTCATAGTCTATAGCTATGGCATGGCGGATGTCATCAACCTGGATGAGCAGAGGAACAGGTATGACTACGTGTGTGTCTGTAGTTAATAAATAATCATCAGTAATGTGGATATATTGTGGGTAAAAGCAAATAACAGAACAGCTTAAGCAGTCTGGTAAGTTAAGAAAAGGACATCACTTTCTGTAATGCAGACTTTAAAATCAGGAAAAGACTATAACCTGTGTAATATCACGATATTACGATATCCATAATCAAGACGATATCTAGCCTCCAACTGTGTGTGTATATATACAGTATTTATACGTGTGTGTGTGTGTGTGTGTGTGTGTTTTCACCTGTAGTACTATGTCAGTGAAGTCTGGCAGGTCCAGTGAAATTCTCCTTAGGTCGGTCCTCCGAGCCAGCAGCAGAACCTGCTCTGCTCCTGAACAAACCAGACATGTTTTTATTATTTGTTGAGGCCCGATTGTAGGTCTATAGAATAGCATTGGCTTGAAACATAACTTTTTAAAATGTATTTATACTTTATTCCCATGGGGGATATTCACTCTGTTGTTAGAACACACTACACACAGGCCTGACGTCCACACATGCTCAGGTCCTATAAATGTAAAAAATAAAGAGATGTCAGAATGAGGGGGGCTACAACTGGTGGACAGGCGCCCCGAGCAGTTAGGAGGGGTTTGTGCCTTGCTCAAGAGCACCTTGGCAGTGCCCAGAAGGTGAACTGGCCTCTCTCCAGCTAACGGTCCACCACCATACTTTCCACACTCTGTACTGGGGCTTGAACCGGTAACCCTCCGGTTCATGTTATAAAGTAGTCTTCAACTCCAAGCCAAGAAACTGACAATGTCATCATAGCAGAGTATTTCCTCATTCTTAATAAAGCTGTGTCTTTGAGTAAGAGTCTAAAGTCTGAAGATGCTGACATTCACATCAATGCTCAAATGACAAAGGCTGTCCTATCTCGTTATTTTGAGGGGAGACACAAAATGCTTAAACCAGGATTTCACTGGGTTTGAGCACTGTTGGAAACATTTGTGTGAATGTAAATACATAACTCAACAAGATATTTAACGTAGGTCCAGTCGTTGATAGACATTTTATTGAAGAAATATCACATATATCTTTAAAAGTAATAATACAAAATGGCAAAATACTCTGAACAGTAAAAGTCATGCATTGTAAAATAATACTTAATTTTTTATAATAATACGTGGTGCTGGGCAATATACCAGTCTGTATCGTATACCGGTATTCATTTCCCGTATGATATGATACTTTAACCATCTTACAAAAATCAAATATCACTTATTATAATATTTTTGACCAAATACCTCAATGTCGACATTGCGACGATATTGTGTGACTATTAGTGATTCAACAAAATGTTAATTACACAATGAGATTTTATAAATATTCTCCAGAAATGACTTATGAGTTAGTGGGTAAAGGTCTGGTGAGTTCAAAACCATGAAAAGACTACACTACCATATTACAATATTACGATATATCCAAAATGTAAGACGATATCTAGTCTCACATCACAATATCAATATTACATCGATATATTGCCCAGCCCTACTTACAACTATGATGTTTTGAAAGGGAAACTATTTTAAAGTTGTTTGGATGTGTATTCATTGGATAAGTTTATTTTACTAGTTTGTCGTTTGCACAGTTAAAATAGTTTAGATTGTGTTACTGTTTCATGTGTTCTCCTTCATATAACGATATTGTACAATGTTGTGGAGCTAAGTAATCAATTTTAGTAAACGTGATGATATTGGAGAAAAAAATGGTATGTTCTATGTACTCCTGACAGTAGATTACAAACCTATATAAAGGCCCAGTCAAGCAAAAGAAGGAAAATACCTTGATATACCTTGAAACCGCCAGAATCCTTAAAAATACCGTGTTACAAATTTTGGTCATGCCGCCCAGCACTAATAATACTTCAGTCCAGTGGTTCCCAGCCTCGGGGTTGGGCTCCCTCTAATGGGTCACCAGATAAATGGGAGGGGTCAGAGATGATTAATGGGAGAGGAAAGAAGGAAGTTCTGCATATCTGCTGTTCACTCAGTATCATTATAAACTTGACAAAGAGCAGACATTTTGTGTTTTCCACCCCTTGGAAAACTTGTACATTTCTCCAAAGCTCATGTCATTAAAGTATAGATATCAAGGCTCCATCCAGCAGAGCCAAGTCAGAGTTCTTGGTATCAGTTTAGAGCCAAACCCCCCCAGCCAAATGTCAATGGTTCTGTGGTGAAACAAATTTCACGTCGGTTTCCAAACAAAACAAAGGTCTGCTACACAAATCTGTTTTCCTTTTTGGACTTCTCTTTCAATCTTTGTTTTTTTGTGTGAAATGATTTGACCTATTTGGGTCTCAAACTATTTGAGCCATTAGAGGGGAAATATCTCAACTTAGAGAGATCTGACACGTGGTTTCATCTTTAACAACTCAGTGTATTTCATAAGCTTGTCATATGTGTTGTAAAAGCTGATTAAGAAAATTAAGTGGTAACTATAGCTGTGAAATAAATGTAGTCTGCTAACATATAGTGTAGAAGTTTGTTTCTCCACTGCCGACTGCAGCAATCTTGGTTAATACTGGACCAATGTCAATGATTGCTGTTCCCATCAGTCACTTAGACACACAGGTTGAAAAAAAACTATGTTACCCTTTAAGTACAGTACCTGAGTAAGTATACTTAGTAACTTTCCAGCCCTGCTCTGCAGAGAGAACACAAGCAGACACAGTGGAAAACAGCAGCAGCATAGCCTAACAATAATAATGTCCTACAGGCAAATAAAGTCATAGAAGCAAAGTCCAAAAATATTGATCTATCTGTGCTGAAAAATATTTGAAGCCTGGGCCAAGATCATCACTAGTCTTTGCTCCAGAAACAAAGGGCTCTGCTGTCCTCTGGGATCCTAAACCGGGTTTGGGCTGTTGCTTCAGAGTTAACGGGAGGCAAACTCACCCCCTGGGAGACAATTAACTGTTTTCCTTTGTCTTGCACACCTCAGACTATGAAGAGCTCACATTTAAAGCAGTTCAAAGTGTCCCTCTCTTTCTATTCCCCTATCTGCCTTGTCTTTCTTTCTCTCGTTCTGTCTTTGTCTCACATTTTAGATCAATTTATCTGAATCTTCAGACAAAGCCATGGTCACTATATAGCAGAATTAATACTGACATTTCACATATATCTAAAATAAAAATGTACATTTTACAAAATCTACATCATTAAATTGTGTGCTCTGCTACAGCACATTACGGAATACACAGTACTAGGCCTGCAACTAGTGATTATTTTCATAGTCGAATAATCTCTTGATTATTTCCTGTATGAATGGATAGGTTTGGTCTCTAAAATGTCAGAAAATTGTGACAAATGTGGGGCAGTGTTCCAACCCTAAAGCCCAAGATGGCGTCCTCAAATGTCTCGTTTTGACCACAACTTAAAGATATTCAGTTTACTGTTACAGAGGAGAGAAGGAACTAGAACATAATCACATAACCAAGCTGACATAAGAGAATTCAGCCTTTTGAAATGAGAAAAATAAATGACTCAAACCGATTAATCAATAACTAAAATAATTGGCTATAAAAGAAATAGTTGACAACTAATCAGTAAATTTCTGCAGCTCTACATAGTACATAATCTCCAATACTTCAGAAAGCTCAGATATCAAAAACACATAGTTCTGCAAATTATGTAAATCCCTCTCCCTCTCTCGTTCCAGCTGCATTTTCACAACCAATCAAAGTCTGGCATCTCTCAGCCTTGGCACCAATCAGATTTGACATTGAAAGTTGTTCCATCGTTACCTAAATGACTGAAAAGGGAGGGGAAAGCGCCTGTGATTCCCCTCTTCTCTTCGCTTGACTTCACTCTGAGACACTTAAACACCCCTGACAAACAGCCTCATGCGCGCACACATACACACACACACACACAAGCGCGCTCTGCTGCCAGCATAATAACAAACGCCTTCAATTTAACCAGCCAAGCAAAACAAATTAGAAGCACGTACACAAAGACACACACACACACATACACACTGCAACCTGACACAATAGAGCATTGTTGTTTTTATTGTCAACGGTGGCTAAGTGATTGGTTGGCATGCTTCATTCAAATGTAATACATTCACATAACAGCCTAACAGACACAGACGCGCTCTAACACAGTGTTGTGTTTCTGCAGAAGAAGGCTCTATTGTTTCAGCATCGTGGGAATCAACATGGCGGCCTGGTCAGTTAGTGTCCCAGTCTGCTCGCATAGAGGTCACTGCTACTTGTTTTCAAGCAGATATACTCCAGGCTGCATCACTACATTACACACCAGAGAAAATGGTGAGCAACAGCAAATCCTAATGACTCTGAGTCCAGTATCTCACTTGTATTCATAACCAGTAAATCTTATCTTTAATATGTGTCCAGCACAAACAAATAAAAAAACAACTATTACAGGTGGAGAAAGAAACATTATTGGCTACAAACAGGAGACATTTGAAGCTGTGGTGGGGAGGCCTCTAAGGTGTGTGTGTGTGTGTGGTAGAGCGAGTGAGAGAGTGATTATCTTCAGATAGAGTAGCTTTCTGACCACGGTGGGAAATCTGCAACAGGAGAAGTTAACCCTCTCTTTGATTTCATGTTGTTGATGGAGAATGAGAACCAGGAAATGAGGAGGGAGAAATGAAACTCAACCAACCCACCGCCAAACACAGTTGTCTGCATCACCGCAACAAGTAGTTACATTTTTTGAGAGGTGACGTCAGGCTACGGTGTAAGGTTGGTTTGTCTGCGTACTTACGTACGTAAAAACGTACGTACCCACAGCGTTGATTTAACGCAGAAGCATAAATTGGCCGTTAGTCGAGGACAGTACTAATGTGAATAGGACCCATACCTGGTTTGCATGTCTTTCCATCTGGTTTCAGCTGGACTCCTGTGGGGCAGGCACAGCTGTAGAAGGGCTGGACTGGAGAGAGCAGGCAGAGATGACTACAGCCTCCGTTAGTGTCACTACAGGGAGTCTGGACTGCAGCCAAGACAGAGAGAGACAGAAGAAGAAGAAAACAGGATTATAACAAGTATGTAAAACTGTAATCCTTTATCACAGATCAATGACACCACTCACTCTACTGCATATGCACTGTACTCAGTAATGGAATGTAACTAAGTACATTTACTTCAGTACTGTACCAAATGTTGAGGTACTTGTACTTTACTTGAGTCTTTTTTTTTCATGCCACTTTCTACTTCTACTCCGCTACATTTCAGAGAGAAATATTGTACTTTTTACTCCACTGCATTCATCTGACAGCTTTAGTTACTATTACTACTATTACTTTACACATTGTGATTACTGCACACAAAACACATAGTTTATAAAATCTGATGTTTTATTATAAGGTAAACCATCGACAATATAACGGCCTACAAGTCCAGCTGAGATGATGAAACCATTAAACACACAGCTGGTTGGATCCTTCACACTCTCAAAAAATGGGAGGATTTTTCTTTACTTTAATACGTTAACTACACTTTCCCCATGATACTAACATACTTTTACTTAAGTAACATTTTTAATGCGGGACTTTTACTTTTTACTTTTACAGTGTGTTATTAGTACTTTTACTGAAGTAAAGGATCTGAATACGTCTTCCACCGTTGACTGTACTGTACACACACACACATACAAGAAAGACTTTTCTTACTGTAAGGCTGCCGATGGGCCTCCAGGACCTGGATGTCCATAGGTGAGTAAATCCCATTGAGGATCTCTCTGGTTTTGTCTCCACTGTGTTTGTTGCAGGCGTGGATGGAGCGGGTCTGCCAGTCGGTCCAGTACAAGGTCTCCTCAGACAGAGTTAGAGCAAACGGGTGGGTCAGCGTGCCCTCCACCACTGTTTCTCTGTAGGACAAAAACACAAAGCTTGCTGTTTTGTGCGGTATTGCAAACTGCTACTTGTCTACCATGGAATGGAACTCAAAATACTTCTATAAATCTGGGAAATTAAAAACTATGTATATTTTGATGGGATATATTGAGAAACCACTAAACTGTTTAAAGCCAGAGATAAACTTCCCTTAAACTACAAAAACACGCATCTCCCATATCCTGTGTCCATTTGGAACGTTGGTAGTATAATTACTCAGAATTTAACGGAACATAATTGCTGTCTACACCAACGCGCAGTGGAACAGCAAATACATCTCATGTTAAAGGGTAACTACTGTTTTTTCAACCTGGATCCTATTTAAATTTGTCACCTGATTAACATACTACAGCTCCTCATCTTTCTAAGGATGCCCAACATGATGGAAAGGATTTCTAAGGAGGTCGACCTTTCTGTTAAAGCATACAAACATCTGCGAAATTGCATTCACTTAACCCACCAGATTCATCCAAATAAACATCATCGTCATTTTAGCATCGTAAAATACACTTCATCCAAAGTCAGAAACACACACACGCAAAAAACACTTTTGCTAACAGAGAGCCACAATTGGCTCCTAAACTGTAATGCCCATTAAACCACACAAAAACTAAAAGGTGTTGGACTATTTCAACAACAAACAAAGGATTTGGCATCTTCAACAGTGGAGGTAAAAAAAAGGGTGGCACAAGTGTGAAATTGAATGAGCTTGTCCTTTTGGCATGATGCTGATTTTTCAGAAAAAGCGCTGAAAATGAAAGAATAGAAATGGAAAGGAGTTCTTCTCTGAAGAGCACACGCGTCATCACAAGCTGCTCATTAGACATCTGGTGCAAAAGGGAAGTTTAGGCCTGATGGAGGCACGAGAGGAAAGGTCAGAGAACCATTAGGCTTCCTCCCCCCCGGAACCATGAACATCTAGAACACATTCCACTGCAATGTGGATGCCAATACACACTTTCTTATTAAAGCAGCACATTGTGCAGCCTCGGTGAAGGTATGCCCTCTCCCGATCCTTAGGGCCAAACATTTACAAAGAGCATGAAGCGGAGAGAAATGTTAGATTGAATCAGGCGAGAGTGGCTCTTTTCTAAAACACACTTTAAAATCACTTACAGCAAAATGCACTCACACAAACACACTTAGGCACCGGATCAAAGGAGGCGTGTATTAAGAATATCAACACACCAGAAACTGGCTTTCATCAATCATCATTTTCAGTCCTGTGTGTGTGCGTGTGTGCGTGTGTGCGTGTGTGCGTGTGTGTGTGTGTGTGTGTGTGTGTGTGTGTGTGTGTGGTAAAAGCAGAGCAGACTGCCAGCAGTGGTTAAGAAAAAAAAATAAGGACAATTTTAATCAACTCCAGATTTCAAAGCACTGCTCAGTGTGTGTATGTGTGTGTGTGTGTGTGTGTGTGTGTGTGTGTGTGTGTATTAGTAGAAAGACAAGGCAAACTATATAATTGATGAAAGCCTCCCGTTCTAACTGAGCTGCATGTGTCCATGTCTCTACTGTGACTCGATGAGCATCCGTGCAACAGAACACCACATCCTCCTAACGTACACACTACGGATGCACAAGAACCCTTTTTTTTAAGATCACGTACAAGTACTTACATTTAGGTACCTGCCAATGCCGAGTACCGTTAAGAGTAGTTAATAACCCCTCTGGGGTCCGAGGGACACATATTAACTCATATGTATCAGTATTTTCAAAATACCACGCAGTTTTTTATTCAAAGCTCAGTGCTTGGGCCCTGACATTTTGCAAGACTATTGTCAATAAAATGAATTATGTCATTCCTGATATCAAAATACTGAGTTAACTTTGGAAAGAATTAAGAACAAAAATTCAAATGACGTCATTCACATGCATATTGAGTGCCCATGTGGATTTATCGATCTAGCGACGAGGAAGGTTTGTTTACGCCAGCAGTTAAGCTCACAGGATTTTGTCCAATTTAAAGACCTGTGGCAAAGTATAACAGTTAATACAGTGAGATCAAACACCGAGAGCTTTCGTTTTAGCCTGTTTGTGATTTGTGATATTTACAGAGTAGCGCTGTGGTTTTTAAAACAGAGCTGTGTAGAAACCGCAGTAGGACAGAGCAGATTGAAATTTAACTTTCTTCATGTTTATGCTCGTTACGGTGATGACAGACATTGGGCTAACACCACTGCTCCAAATATCAGTGGTGAAGTTTACGGGCAACTTACGAGTGCTTTTTCACAAAGGTTTCTGTGATGTGGTGACAGCTGGGAATCTCTCAAATTGAGATGAGATTGAGATGAGAGTTGAGACAATGGCTGGTCGTCAAGTGCAATTATGCAATGGACAAGAGCATAGTTATCTTTTTATACAGCCAAAAGTCTCTAAACACTTCCGTTTCTATACCTGCTCAACGGAGAAGTTAAGTCACATTGCTATGAGGTGATATCGGGTGTGGTAGTACCTGAGTACTTTTATCACTACAAGTAAGAGTACATACGCACTGGATCGGACTGATACCCGATACTGGTATAAGTATCGGATCATCCCTAGTACATACACACACGATGGCGGCCCAATGAGTGCTGGAGTTATATAAAAATACGGTGTTGTCCAGCATCAAGCAACACAAGGGAGAGCTAGTGGATATACTGATTTTAGAACTAGCGGGCTGTTGTCAGTGGAACAGATGCCACATTTTTCCAAAAGCGTAAAACATTGCCACCAAATTTTGGTTTGGATTTAATCCAACCTTGACACCAATTCAATACAATTTTATATATATATTGTCAAATCATAACAGAAGTTATCTCAAGACACTTCACAGATAGAGTAGGTCTAGATCAAACTAACAATTCCTCCAAAAGCAAGCATTTGTTGCAACAGCAGCGAGGACGTTTAACAGGCAGAAACATGACAACATTTTATGCTTTTTGACAGCCGACAATAGAGAGATGACAGGAAAGAGAGATGGGAAATGCATGTTACAAAAATCCTGTTAACAGCGTTTAACACATACAATTTGAATCGGCTAAGAAGAATGGGTTCAAACATGCACCTCTTTTAGGGCTGGGTACTGAACTTTGATACTGTTAAGGCACCAGCCAAATTGCCTCCTTAGTATCAAGTATCAAAAAATGCCTCATCATTTAATACCAAACTTCAATCCCTAACTAGTAAATGTCATTAGCACCAGTGAGCCAATGAGCCTGAGCCTGCTTCTACCAATATCTAATAATGTCTGTGATTGGCTGTCTAATATTACACGTCGTAGAGATACTTCAATAAAATTGGCAGTGACAAATATTCACAGGAACCGGTATCAACACCAGTATCAGCATCGAAAACATTTGAGTGATAACCAGCGTAGCTGAACCATTCGGAAACAGAGAGAACGATGCGATGTGGAGAAAGCAGGCTGACGTGTGTGTGTGTGTGTGTGTGTGTGTGTGTGTGTGTGTGTGTGTGTGTGTTTTAACTGGGGCCTCCATACCACAGCTGTTTGTGTTGGACAGCTCTCTCATACTCTCTCATTCTCTTCATATTTCTTTAATTCTGTCTGTATAGCAATTCTTTTCTCTTCTCTTCCTCCCTTTCTCTGTTGGAAAGAAGTTGTAAAGGGTGAAAACTCTATTTTCTGCTGGTCTTTCATGTTTCAATAAGGGGTCCGGTCTGGATCAACGAGATTTCCAGGGTAACTGCCTCACACGTTCCACCGGATGTCCCTCGCCTGTCCTCTGTGTTACCATTCACAAACTCTTTTTCTTTGGGAACCAACAAGAACCTTGGAGCTAGCAAGCTTGATGCTGAAAATGTCAAATTTAAAAAAAAAAAGTTGGATGGTGCAACAAGGCAGGCCTGCTTGGATCTTTCCGGGAATGATTGTAAAGATATATAAGGAATATGTTTAGGGAATTTCCTCTCTAACTGAGACGTTTTGGGAGCTGTGGGTAAAGTACACACAGAGATACACTGGTAAGAGCTAATGAGGTTTAATGTAGCGGTGAAATTCTGCCTGTATGCACATTTTTTTTCAGCCTAATGTTGTTGCAAAGAGCAGCAAATAGTTGTATCGAAAGCAAAAAAATAAATAAGACACCTCGCCTGTTCTGCCAGAGCAGCTGCTTCATTGCTCTCTGCAAATATATCTGCCAGCATCATTACTACCTTAGCATCCACCTGCGCTCTGACTTATCATCTGGGGAGAGATATTTCATATCATCACGGCACTATCTGAGCCGAGACGGCAGAGATGAACTGTACTGCCAGGCTGTATTCTCATATCAATAAATTTCTCTATGTGTGTTGAATGAATAAACTGTATCTGTAAAAATCTTCTCCACTCCCCACATGGAAGTTCATTTGAGATTACAGGTACTTAAGATGAAATGCTACTTTTTAAATAAGCTCATGGAGTTTCTTCTTTACAATATTGATTTATGAATTAAATATAATCATATTAAAGACTACATGTAAGTTAGCACATGTCTACCATTAACGTTGAACTGTATTCCATCCCACACACAGACATAGATAGAAGGCCATACCGTGCGGAACCGTCCAGGTTGGCTCTGTGAATGAAGCTAAGTTTGGCATCGGCCCAGTACAGCTTCTGCTCCACCAGGTCTATGGTCAGACCGTTGGGCCAGTATATGTCCACCACCACAATAACTTTCCTGTTAGAGACAGAGGCAAACGAAATAATTGTACAACTTGTGAAATCATTTGGTTAAGTTTCTATAGGATTGTTACTGCTTCTGCAACAGGAATACTCTACTATAAAGTCCAGTTCAGACTGAAGGTTTGCGACAAGAAGAGTCAAAACTTGCAACTACTTGCACCGGTCTGCAGTGTTGAAACCTTTCCTGCAACGCTTTAACATAAATGTTTTCCTCATCGTGAATCTTTGGTCTGAACTGGGCTTTCCAACATGACTGTAAATACAGAAGAGCTAGATAGAGTACCTGTTGCTGCCGTCCATACCAGCCCGCTCTATCCTGGGCTCCTCCCCCCAGTCTGTCCAGTACATGAAGCTGGAAGACAAACAGAAGAAACATGTCAAAGAAACAAACACAAGGCCCAGTTTGCAAATCAAGTACTGATGAGTTTATATAAATATAGTCTATATCGACAACGTTCCACTTCAGGGATTGCTCTGGTGCCGCCGGAAATTCCGCTAAATTTCTTTCCCCTGCCTTTGTTTTTTGTTGGCGTTCTAACCTCTGGTGGATTCCTAAGGACTATGGATACCTGGTCCTCAGATCTCTGCAGGGTAAAATCCAGACAGCTAGCGAGACTATCTGTCCAATTGGAGTTTTCTGTTGACAACTAAAACTACTTTTGAACGTACTCACGCTCCACCAAAACAAGTTCCTTCCTGAGACTAGTTTGCATTTCGCTCCGTCCGGTGCCTAGCGCTGCCCAAAACGATTGTGATTGGTTTAAAGAAATGCCGATGAGCCAAAGTACGTTTCTCTCCCATCCAGGAATGATGTGTGGACTAGCTGCTCCTTTGAAGCGCTGTGGAGGAAGGTCTGGACATGAGACCAACACGAGACTAACATAAATATAATCTGTTTAAATGTTGACAAAACTAGTTGTATATCCAAACGCCACAAGTCTGTCATACTGTACAGATAAGGATTTGTTCCGGCTCAGAATGGGCTTTGGGGTCAGGGGGTCTGCATTGTGGTACATTTTTATGCAATAATTTATGTTGAATTATTTTCACAAGCAAACTAAAATTTCAGGCGAAAGATGACAATTTAAAATATAAAAATATAATGGGATATACGCTCTGGGCCTCTCGGTTCTGGCCTCCCCGTCATTCATTTTACACAGCTGGAGGGGCATTGACCCGCTTATACTGCGGTCAGTTGCCAAAGACATTTTTATTGCAATGCACTTTGCAACCAAAATTTAAAGTTTTTATCAAACAATAACTTTGTTTCCTTGGTAACACCTGAGGGTACCTGAAACAATCATTCCCATCCCGTAAGGTTCTTGTGCAATGGAAACGTTGCTCACTGCTCCAATAAATAGGACCAAGCTGGGTATTTTCCTTTGGCGCTGGCTAAAACCTCTTCAGAGTGCACCAAAATTCCTCATTGCAGGAAAAACCCTGCAGATACATGGTAATCATGGCGAGACACAGACATGTGTGGAACACCTGACTAGCAAACAGGAACTAGGGAAGATACGGTAATTTTGGATAGAAACTAATCATGTTTCTCTTCTGCTTGTCACAAGACAACTACACAGTCTACAATCACACCTTTAAATCTTTTGGTGGAACATGTGTACGTTCAGAAGTAGTTTTAATCATGCAACAGAAAACTCAGATTGGACAGATAGACTTCTGCAGGGTAAATCCAGACAACTAACTAGACTGAGGACCAGGTAACCACAGTTCTCAGAAATCTACCAGTCTAAATGGGTCTAAGTTCTTTTGGAGGGCTGAAACGGACCAAGTGTGAAAACACCCGTATAATTATAGTTGTGGTCTTCGTAACCGTTGCTGCATTTGACTCAGCAAGTATAAAAGGACAGATGACAAACTGTTTGTGTTCTTGGCCTACACCTACACTCTTTTGTCCCACCGGCCCTGCACCTACCGAGGTTCAGTTACAGTATGACCAAAAACTCCCAACACAGACACACCCTGTGGGTATCGTGATCTATAGAAATGTTAGCTGTTCACATCTGACTGTTCCCGGTGCTGACATGGTGTTCAGGCTGTTTACACTATGATGAAGTCATACTGCTTGGGCAATACAGGAAACAAGAGAGTGTTTATTGAAAGGAAAGGATTCAGTGCATTCAGCCTGAACTAAGTAGGCCAATGGACTCATTGAACCTCTAGTTTACGTACAGTGTCTTGATACAAGTTCTGCAGAAGTCATGGTTGGAGACTTTTGTAGTCCAAACCATCATGAAAACTGTTAACACACAATCATGAATCATTCTGCTACATTGTATTCTAGACAGAATTAACCCACAGTAACAGTAAATCTATCATCTGAGGAGCTCATGTTGTGTTAAGAGAGAGTTTGGTTTTCTAGTGTTTTTAACCCCCTCCTTGAGCTATAAATATATATATATATATATATATATATATATATATATATATATATATATATATATATTACTATCCTGAGTTCCCTGCCCCATATATAGACATGTATAGATGTATCCCAAATTGAGCAGGTTGTCTGTCCAGTTCAACGAGCACTGTGTAGAGCGGCTAAAGAAAGTGACAATCTAAGGGAGGCCTTCAAATAGTCTGTTCCAAAAACATATTTTCTCACATCCCTCTTCTGTTTTACATCCAGTTTTACATGTTACAATTATCACCCTCAGTCTCAATAAATCTATTGCACTATAGTTAATGTTTGTCGTGCAGACAAGAGTACTATGGCGGTCTAAGTGTACTATGAAGAGTGTCTGTTACCGTTGCGCAGGGTTTAGAGCGATAGCCCTGGGCTGGTCCAAGTCCATCCAAAACAGGACCTTCCTAGAGGTGCCGTCCAAGTTTGCCACTTCAATCCGATTAGTCTCTGAGTCTGTCCAGTAGAGCTTTCTGCCCAACCAGTCACAGGCCAGCCCATCGGGACTGTCTAGCCCTGATACAACCACAGTCTGGCCCGTTCCCAGCGCCTCTTTAAGGGCTGCAAACAGAAAACATACACAGTATGAGAAGGTGAAAGAGAACGGATGCATTCTTCATCAAACCAGTGAAGATGTGCTGGGGTTAAAGTGTTGTGTAGCCTGTCTGTAAAAAAAAAAGGTTACGGCAACGTGATCATCACCTGGGGCACGTTCAATCTCAAAACGGCGTGCACGGCTTTGCTACGGTTTCCATCTTTACTCGGAACAGTGTGAAACGGCGTGCAAGGGGCTTTGTTTGTTCTCTGGTTTGGTGGGTGTGTCTCTTGTTTATTGGCTGTGTCACAAGTCGGTCAGCAAAGAGTCTGTAAACTTGTGTTACTAAGAAGGCAGCACGTTTGTATTGTCATCGCAATATATCGGAATTGTCACAATAAGTATGCAATATTTAGATTATTTTGTGGAGCGCTGCGTCCCGTCCCTTGGCTGTGTGGCTTAGTTGTGTTTGATTTAGAGCCCCCCCTGAAACGTTACAATGATAATGTTTCATTGGCTAGTTACTGTGCCACTTGCACATGTTAGTGCACGTCAGTGCACGGTGCCACTACATGACAAACCCCATGAAGCGTGCCACGTGATGTATGTATGTATGATGCATGATGGTATAAGGGAAAAAAAGATAGAGATAACAAAACGGTACGAATCAGAGAAGAGAAAGAAAAGTTGTGTCCTGTTCTCTTTATTTATTTATTTTATATTTTCCAACCAGTAAATGTCATGAGCTGTTCTGTAGACATGGTCCTTATTCATTTATTTGTTTTGTACCAGTCCAATATGACATTCAGTTGAAAAAAAATGTGTTGTTACAATACTTATTTAATTTGTTCTGAATCTATTTTGATGCATTTTGTAATTTCACGTTTTAAAATATCAAACTTAATATTGACATGGCAGTATTCATAATCAATATCACATTTTGTCAGTATCGTTGCAACGGTTTTTCGGGTCTGAACGTAGCCCTGTTCAACTGATTTTAACAGAGAGTGCTCACCTGTCCCGCTAGTTTTATAGACATGTGAACTCACCACGACAGACGGTAGTAGGGGAAACACTGGAATTGAAGTCTGGCGTTATTTTTTAAAGAACAGGTAACACTTTGCAAAGTGTAAGTATGAATCCGCCCATTTGATTCATTTACTTGTTAATCGAAGGTGTCTTGAACGCCGTTCTGAATTACTCTGGCCCACTTTAATCCCTGAACATATGTAGCTCACAAAGTCACCTTTACTGCAGGTCTTTATGAAGAAACCTTCACTAAGCATTAGACTAAACAGACAGGAAACAGTGTGCATTCTTACAGTTGGATGACAGATTCCAGTGCGTCTGTTTGATGGCCTCCTCGCTGACGTCTGTCCAAAATATCAGGCCCTCAGAATACAGGAAGTCCACCGCTGCTGCATCCTCCAGGTCACTAACAACGATAGCCGACTCCCCCCGCACACCCTCTGCATCAACCAATCGTACGTCACGCCGGTTGGCAAACAGAAGGAGAGGTGATCCTGGAAATATAAAAAGAAAAATTACATTAAATCCAGTTGATTTGAACTGATCCAATTGCAATTCTTTTAATTTAATTCAATTTAATTCTTTTAGTAAAGAGAGAATAAATTGGCTCAAACTTATACATAAATTTGCATTCTGACTTTTCATCCAGGGGGCTTTGTAATATTCGTGTCTAGCCTGTTCATGCAAAACTGTGGAATATCCCCGTGGATTAGGGAGCTGGACAACTTGTCTTATGTTTGATTTACTTCCTTTATTTACCTCAAGGGCAAAGAAATGTTTTTGGGGAATATCACATGTTAATATCATTATCATTTTTAATCTGAGCTTGTGTCTTTATGTGTGACAGAAGTGTTTAGAAGTGTGTTTCTTTCAGGGGTCACTATCCTGGAGACCAACATTACTCAGGCTGCATTTCACATTTTGCAGTATGTGCAACAGACAAAGTATGAGAAGAACCCAGACTACAGGTAGTTGGATGGGTCGTGGGAAGCTTTTATTCACCAACAAATAGCCTAAACTGTACATATTATACGTTTTACAGCTACGACATTAATGCTACCTTCATAAACCTGACACACACACACACACTCTTGCTTTCCCTCTTTCACACAGACACACACAAACACACACACACACACACACACACACTCTAGAAAACATTCTAACATCTTTGTTGCAGTATGCAGCTGTTTAAAATGTATTCTATGAGCAGAGAATGCATTTTGAACGGCATCGCCGCAGTCAATCATGTTCATTTGATTGTGGGAAGCAATTGCCATAGCGATTAGCATCCGAATAGTTGTGCAGCCCTATTTGTGAGTGCCTCACTTTAGTGCAATTCCAAAATATCATTGGGGTATCCTTTTTAATAATAATAATAATAATTATTATTATTATTAAAAAGGATTATTAATAATAATAATAATAATAATAATTATTATTATTATTATTAAGAATCTAGTAAGAATCTAGTAAGAACAATAAAGACAGCAACGACAATGGCTCTACTAAAGCCATGAATCCACTTTGTTTTATAGTCTGGAATGAAATACGAATGTGTTGATACATCATGCTGATAGAACACTGAATCTCAGTGGAGTTTCATTACATTTTCATTTATTACTGATAAGTTGTGCGGATTGCTTCAGAGGGGGCCCAACTCAAATTCTAGAAATAAGAATCCCATCAAGGGCCAGGCATGTAAAGTGTATTACATGCTTTTATTTAAGAGAAGTCAAATATTGTTAACTGTATTATTGCATGTCTTATAAAGTCTTCTCACTTACAGTTTGGGCCTTTTAAAGTCACCAATTATAAAGAAAAAAACGCCAAACACTGTCAAACAAAGCAACAAAAACATTGAAAAAAGGGCCAAAATCATCAGAAAAAGTGACAGAAATGTCAAAAAAGCGATCCAAAATTTACTGGGATCTTTAATTGATACGCGGGCCAGATCAAAGTCTGCGACGGACTGGATTTGGCCCGCGGCCCTTGAGTTTGACACATGTGGCCTAGCCTATCCAGATTATTACTGCTACACCCCCACCGTGCCACATGCCACAGTCAAGTTCACAACAAGCCTGCCAAAGTAGTTTTTGGCAGAGAAAACACAGGACTGCTAGTCTTTGGACCATGCGTCGTCAAATACAGAATCCCTCCAACGTTACCGCCAACTGGCAACAGTCTGCAGAGGCCAAGACACAAGACAAGCACCGAGACCAAAAAGATCCTCTGTATTTTAAACAACTTTCACATTAATATGTCTTTCTTCATGCTTCACACACTGTCAGATAAACACACAAGTTAGAAAGCATAATATATACTGATCAATGTTTACTGATCAATGGGGAAAGAAATCGCCACCGTACTAATCAAAGTAGAACAAAAAATGGTTTGCCGTGCATGTGTGCGTGTGTGTGTGTGTGTGTGTGTGTGTGTGTGTGTGTGCGTGTGCGTGTGCATGTGTGTCTTTGCCTCTGGGAAAGCTTGTGGTTTGGGCCTGACAGGGTGGCAGGGCTGCTATGCTGTGGTTTGGCACAACATGCCTACTGTAATCCCACAGCATTAAGACATGCCGCCTGTGTCAGTGCGCCCCCAAACAACACCCAGTCCTTAAAACACACACACAAATTCAATGTAATAATTCTCTCCTTCAACAAAAAGAACTTTGTGAAGGACACCAATGTGAAGGTCAATGTGAACTACTGCTATTATTCAAACTACTCTGTGCAGGCTACAGCTATGTTTCCAGTTGGATCTTTGGCGACAAAAGCGTTAGTGTTGATCTGCTCCCTACCGGTATGTATGATATTGTTTTATAGTTATTTTCTATAACATTTTGGTGGTTAGCGCATCCTAATGAGAAGAAGTCTTGATGGTTTGGTGTTTGTGTCTAGGGAGGTCCCGATCGCAAGTTTTGGATCAGAGCTGATATGGACATTGTGTTCTATTATACTTATTATATATAATAATTAGGGTGCTGTTCAATCTATTCAAAATAGATTCAAAGAATTAAAAAAATCGATTATATATATATATATATATATATATATATGTATATATAATATATATTATAATCATGAATGAGAAATCATTAGTAATGTGGATATAATGACTAAGTGGGTAAAGACAAATAAAAACAGTTACAACAGTGTGACATAACTTATCTGTAATGCAATACACTTATGCCATATGAAGATATTTAGTCTCATATCCCAATATCACGATAATATTGATGTATTGCCCAGCTCTAGAAAGAATCCCAGGAAACTTCTTTGTATATCACTGTCATGTGACCCATTAACACAAATACACCACCTATGAAGTACCACGTCTTTTTACTATCATAAAACATCGTATTTTATTCATAAATGAACATAAAACTGACAAAACCATCAACAGGCATAGCCTTTAAGACCACAGCTAATGTTTATTAATTGCAGTTAAACGAAGAAACGGTGATTAGACAATTACTTAAGAAATGTTACAGGCCCCGGAAAAATATAAGTGAGAGAGAAAGAGAGAGGGTGGGGGGGGCAGACCACACACTCTGGCCTAAAAGAGACGCTCCGGTGGGGATTAGTGCCAGCTGACTGAGAGGACAAGCCCAGACTGCTGTATCCAAACACTACACTCACACACGCTATATATGTAAAGGCTCTGGCTGGCTAACAAACAGAAAGGGATGTATTTCAGACGCTTTCAGACATGCACCTCGCCGAGTACATGCTCATTTAGCACACATTTCCATACAAGCCACGACAGTAACATCTCCATTAACACTAGTCTGAATGTGGTCACAATAAGATCAAGACACCAACAGCACAATAATATGAAATACATAGAGACATCTTAAACGCAGGTGACAACTAGGGGTGGAATAACAATGGAAAATCGTAAGCATCATGATTTTTTTGCAACAGTTTTTTTAATTCATTCTTTTTTACCATAATCAATATTTCTCATTTATCTTTTTACAAACGTTAATGTTCTCTGTGCATATATATATATATATATATATATATATATATATATATATATATATATATATATAT